>NW_025112997.1:7537372-7732372 GCF_010416935.1 Polistes fuscatus | reverse complement strand
GATGTTTTTCGTAAAGCGTTTCGCACTTTCGTTTATTGTTCGTCTTTCATTATTTCTAATCTTTCCACTATTGATTTAGATATAAGAATAAATTCTGAAAAGAAGAAATTAATTAACATCAATAAATTATAATAATAATATAAATAATAATAGTATTTTATTTATTAATTATAAATTATATTTATTTAAATAAATAACTAAATAGTAGTGTTTTAGAAATTTTCATTTATAAGATTCTTTCCATTTAACGTTAAAAGTTTTTGTAAATGAAATGATTGATTTGTTAATAAATTTTTATATTAAAAGATTCTTATTTTCAGAATAAACCTCAAACATAGAGAAATTTTTGTACAAAAATATTACCATAATTATTCTAATACTCGAAGTTATAATATAGATAAAACTACTTTAAATGAATTTATTTATAATTCGAGAAATATTTAAGGAAGTAAAGATATGATATATTTGTAGAGTAGAAATACGAAATTTTTGTGTAATGAACGTACAATTTTTGATAAATAAAACTATTTATACAGTAACAAATTAATACAGTGGTTCCTATAGCTACAAATCTTAGAGCCTTAGGGGGTTATAACATTCTTACAAAGGCGCCACGAAATGTCACAATTTTTATGGTTTTAATTCCATTTGCGACTTCTTATTCACTCGAAATGAAGTTTTTAGCAGTTTTTGTATCTCTAAAAAAATTTAATTGTAAGTATCGTGTGAAAATTAGAGTGAAGAAGAAAATTATACGATTTGAAAAATTAATCGGCACCCACCAGGCTTATCCATCCCACTAATTATTATAATTACTTGAATCAGTTCAATTACATTTTTTGTGAGAGATTAAAAATGTGTTTTATTTATTTTTATTCTGCAAAAAATTATTTGCTCTTTAACAAAGTTTATTCGTTAGAATTTGACATTAGGCGTCTTGGGAAAATCTGTATTCAACAAGGATTAAACCAATGTGGAAACCACTGGATGAATGTATTAAGATTACAATTAAAAGAATAAATTAAACGAATCGAATTTTTTTAGTATAATCCTAATATTAATAAATTTTATGCTCAAAATATTTCTATAATTATTTTAATCGTCAAAGTTGCGATGGAGGAAAAATTATTCTATAAAAATTTGCCCATCATTTATGAATTATCTGAAGAAAAAACAAAACCTTTTCTTTTAGATAAGAAACGCGAGATGTTAATATAACGAATGTGTAACAAACACAGTGCGTGCGTCGACGTGTAAACAACGCACGAAAGGCAAAGTAACCGCAATCACTTCGACCCTTATGGCTCGCGTAGAAGAGTAGTAGGAAGCAATCGGATGATCGCACAATAAAACACTGGCATAATGTTTCGTCCGGGTGGTTGAACACCGCAAATACATCTTTCGACCGCATGCTGGTCTATTTTGGAAAGGGGATGCTACGTTCCCCTAGACTTTCGAAACTGAGAAAAAGAGAAAGAAGAAGGGACAACGATGTTGGTGGTAGCCCTGACAGTATTCGCTCTCGTGCTTGAGGGACACCCGTAGGCGCCCTTCGTGGATTAGCTTCGCTACATTTCGTCCCTTCTGTCGGTGCGTATGTTCCATCGTTATGCATCTAAGTACTACTAAGTCGATAGTGTAAAGGCAAAGAATGATGTTCTTTGACGTTTGATTATAATCATTTTTGATATATGAAATAAAATTAAATATCTGCATTTTACAAAGATAATTCATATATTTACTTATTTTATATTCAAAAACAATGAAAAAAAAGAAAAAAATTGAAAAAAAAGATACGAATTTGACATGTGCCAAAAGAACAAACAGAAGTTTCAAGGACGAACCTGATTCTCGAGGTACTTAAATTTGTCGTCGCGTAAAGTTGCACGGACGAAACGAAAATTGCTTGAATTTCATTAAGTTTGGCAGCAATTACTTTTGATGACCGACACGCGAACGTAATTACGTTGGTGCAAGGGTCTGGAGGGAGAGAAGGGTAATAATTCGCTAATATCAATTTCAAATTTCAATTAGTATCATCTCGACATCCGCCTCTATCTCTGTTCCTGGACCCCACAGGAGCACGCCATGATCTAAAATTCAATTTGTCCCTTCGTACCCGAAGCCGCAAAGAGAGAGAGAGAGAGAGAGAGAGAGAGAGAGTTGAGTAGAAGAAGAGAGAGATATGTAGATATATATTGAGATAGCAAGAGGGGGATTGTTATAAAGAGGGGGCACGGGAACGAGATATGGATATGTATGTATATACATGGTGTCTGAAAAGACTCTAAAAATTTATACTTAACTTATATTCTTTCCATTTCTCTTTAGCTTCCTCATCAACGAGGTATTATCAAATCTTTTATCCCGACAAATTTAATAAATTCTGTATTAATGAGTCATTTCGATAAGAATTTTGTTATCCAAATTATTCATCTTGAAGTTTTAATATTGTATATATTTGTCGTTATTGAAAATAAAAATGAGCTTGTGAGGAATATAATTCGTAGGACGCTATAAAGACAAGATTAGACTAGAAAAAAGCGAATCCAGTTGGTATACGGTGGTATTCATTCTAAAGACACTCGCGTGCACGTTCTGTTATTATATAAAGTGAGATACGACCCTGTAGGCACGCGCATGCGCGACACACATGCCAACCCATTATAAATTGATAACTCCGCCGTTTATTAAGTTCTACGACCGATGCCCGCTTAGGCAAAGAGCCCTCTCTCTATGCTCTTGCTCTTCGCGTTCTACCTTTCCCTCTCTCGTTAGCAAAACTCCAACCTCCCACCACTACCGTTAGAGATACATACATTATTTATTTACGGGAGTTTACAATCCCTCTAATGGGGATCGGCGTAATCGGCCATCCAGCCATTCTCTCTTTCTCTCTCCCTCTCTCTCCCTCTCTCTCCCTCTCTCTATCTTTTTCTCTCTCACTCTCGAATCTCCACTCATCCTGTTCTTCCATTTTCTCAAACATTCACTCTTTGTCTTTTTCCTAATCATGTTTCAACTCCCCTATTTTGGAAAATCGCTCGTTCGTATAAGCCTTACTCTAAGATTTCCATTTCTTTTTTTTCCTGAGAGGGAAAAGAAGAGAGAAGGAAAAGGACTCTTTCTAATTTCTTACGGAACGTTACTTCTCGTAAATTCATCAAAATGAACGTTAATTTTTCTGAGAATTCTTCTACCATAAGAAAGAGAGAGAGAAAGAAAGAGAGAGAAAGAGGGAGAGAGAGAGAGAGAGAGATAGATAGATAGAGAAGAAGTCAATTAGAGAACCCGCATTGTTGCAGATTGGATCTGTTCACGCGCATCAAACGAACAACCATCAGCATCAACATCTTCAACAACAGCAACAGCAGCAGCAGCAACAACAGCAGCAGCAACAAACGCAGCAGTCGTTGCAGCAACAACAAACGTCGAGTCAATCGCAAGTGCCTGGTGGGGCAGGGGGTGGAGGGCCGGGGGGTGGGACGGTGGCCAGGGCCGGAGGAATGTTCTGCTACCACTGCCCCCCTGGTCTTCCGGCACCAAGACTTCCACCATCTTTGGAGTATCCCTTCGCACCGACTCATCCTTGTAAGTTCAATTCCTACATTATTTTATTCTTTCTCTTTATTTCACTTTCTTCTCGATCTAACATTTGAAATTACTCTAAATTCAAAAGAGATAATATGCTTGAAAAGCCAATGGCATTACTTCCATTGGATGTTATTTAATTCGATAAATATGAAAGTACGATTATTCACGATAAAATTTATATCGCAGGGGTTGACTTTGGAGTTTATGCGACTGTAGGAAGGAGTTTTACATTTTTCAAACGGTTCGAGTCTCGTACGCATATTCCACCATCCCTCTTAATTCTCCCAAGAGTGTCTCGACTGTTCTGTAAAAATATGACTTTTCAATGGCGATTTAAAGGAGACTCGAAGGATATGATGTTGATGATAAATTATGCAAGATGATAGAAGAATATTAGAGGAGAGAAAATCGCGTTGGAAAGTAGAGAATGAATGTCTTGTTTTGTAGGTATGCATGTATATGTTATATATATATATATATATATATATATATACACATATACGTGAGAGAGGGAGAGGGAGCGTGAAAGAGTGAAGAGGATAGTGTTACCGGATTGATTGTGCGGCACTTGCTCTGGCGGAACACATCGATGAAGTTACATTACCGACTAGACCGAGTTACGCAAAGTGGACGCTACAAACTGGACGGTCGCTAAACTTAATTTGCACTTCGAACCAACTTCCGGTTAAACCGCGTCTCGACTGTAAAGCCGCCTGCCTGACGAAACTTCGTCAGTAGTTTGCTTATTCACTGATCGTTTTCCAAGTCGAATTCCATCTTACTACGAATAAACTCGAAAACTCAAAGTCGTTTTACTTTCTCTTTTGACTTGAGAAAAAAGAAAGAGATAGATAGATAGATAGATAGATAGAGAGAGTTTATTGGAAAAACTGAGCAACGAAAAAGTGGCGCGATACTGTAATCGAGTTATCCTTAGAAAAGGATGTTACTTTCTCGAGTTAATTATTTATGCTATTGCAGCTGTGATTTTGAAACTTTCGAATAATCCGATTTGAACGTAATCGAGGAATAGTATATGATATCTATAAACCAATAAACTTAAGCATAATAAATGAATTAAGTCGAATATAATGAACAAATGTAATGTTAGGAAGTGAATGAAAATTGATATCTAATAAAACTCAAATGTAAAGATTGAAAGTAACGAATTAGATGTTAGTTTAGAAAGAGGGTTGTATGTAGTACATGAGAAATATTATTTTCTCGTGCAGAGTCGTTTTAAAATAGAACTTTAGAAGGTTTTCGATGGAGCGTCAGTACCGTATGCGGTGGATGATTGAACAAATGACCTCGGCAGAGAGAGAGAGAGAGAGAGAAGGGGAAAGGAGGGTGGTGGGTGTCCTCAGGGACGTCCGGGCACCCTTCCAACTCCCTGATCCCCCCGTAGCCAATGCTCCAGACCCCTCTTTGCCCCCCGTTGGGATAAACAGATTAGGTAACTACGTGATAAGTCGGTAAGTGGGTTCACTCCGGCCCACGGTCCAGACCCACCGACATTCGCTCTAACATCTAACTACCTCGTTAGTGTCATTAGTAATGGTCGGGGTGTCATTAGATTTAGTTCTACGTGTAGTTTTTCTATGGAGCATTCTCCTCTCTTTTTCTTTATGTCTTTCTACCTCTCTCTCTTATTCGAGAAGAGAATGTTGTTCGCAATAGTTTCTTGATAGAAGTCGTGACTTGCAAGGAATCTTCGAAGACCTATTTGATTTTTTCAATTCGAATTAACGTGATTAGTTTCTAAATTCTTAGGTAGATCGTTGGTTGAAAAATCTCTTGGATGGTAGAAAGGTACCAACTAAGTAACTCAAAATCTAATTTTTGATGAAGTAAAAGAAAAGAGGCATAAAAGTGGATGAGGCTGGTAAATAAATGTACTGGTGTCCCAAACTGAAATCCACTCAAGATCTTAGATTAGAGTCGGGCGAAGGTAAAGCTGGGATCCAGACAACTCATACAACTCATCGAGAGTCGGCTTAATCCAATTTATTAGTATACCCGGAGTCCCGAACGGAGTCGGCTCTTGCCAACGACTTTTGCACTTGCGCGCACTCCTACACATTCTCTCTCTCTCTCTCTCCCTCTCTCTTTCTCTCTTATTCGTCGTCTACTTGACGGTATTTTCTTTCAACGAGAAATAACTTAGATAACTTGGATCAAACATTTTTTATAGAGTCGTACAATTTTGCAGATTTATTTTTTTCTTTTCTTTTTTTTTTACCTCTTCATATTACCTATCAGTTTTCTTATTCTGTACTAATATGATTTATCCCATAGTCAACGGAAAACAAAAGGTTAGGTAATTCTTGGGGAACGATAAAAAAGAAGACGAATAATCGTAGTTGCACGTGACCACCCAACGACAATCCTTTTTATTCACGTCGAGTTCTATTCAAGCGTCGTCGAGTTTACGCGTGGCTACGTTTTCATTATGCTTCATGCAATGACTTATCCTGGTCGGCAGACAAATATCTTTTTTAATTTCAGAAAAAGAAACAAAATAATCAAATATCAAAGCAGATATGATGATATAATATTGAAAAATATTTTGACCTCGTATTGCAGGTGAAAATATTCTACAAGGGTGATTGGATGAGTTATTTCTCTCTTTTTTTCTCTGTTTGCTCCTGAAATTTCGATCCTTAATACGGCAACAATTTGATTGATACTTTATCGAATCTATTTTCACGTATGATATAAAAATCTCAAATCTCCTTTTTTTTATATATAAATATGTTGATGTTACCAGTAAACACTTTATGTTTTCCCAAAAATATTAATTATTTCGAGTAAAACTTAGGGTTTTCACGATTTAACCGAATTATGCAATTTAACACTGACATATACATTAACGAGAACTTTTAATGCAGATTTACAATTATTAAAAAATCAAGAAACATGTGAAATTTGTTGAATTTTGTTCAATATTTAAAATCATTATAATCTTTTTGGTAACATGTTTCGGTAAGTTTTATTTTCATCTAATCGCAAAGTGGCTTTATTGTCCTGTAATTTTATCATACCGAAAATGAAGATAACTAACGTAAGAGAGAGAAAGAGAGAGAAAGAGAAAGAAATAGAAAGATAAAGAGAAGAGAGAAGAGAGAACGAAATACCATGAATTTTTATGAGTTTAGGAAATTAATTTGTGTTTTTCGTTAAGCTTTGGCTTAGCGCCGTGGTAATTAATTGCGCTGATTGCTTTGCATCATTGATGAGCGGTTCCGGGTTTCGTAATATCCATTCTCTCTCCCTCTTTCTCTTCTACCTATACTCGCTAATGTTTCTACCTCTCATTCTCTTCTATTCGTGTTTCTATATATCTGTAGGTACGCTCGAAGCTTTCGGTAAATCGCGTATTTTGGATTTCCGCGCTATACAACACAACCCTTTCGTGTAATCGTCTGGAAAATCTAAAATTGAAATTGATCGGGGGAACAACGTTTCTCTATAGATATTAACGAGGAGAAACATGTATCACTTTTTAATTAATCCCTTTGATAATCGGATCGATCACTTCCATATAAATATCTAGTACATACATACATACATATATGAGTCGTTTCTTTTTTAAATAGTATAAGTCGAATATTGAACAAAAATTTCTTAAAACTAGTTTTATTTAAATTTAATTTAATTTTCATTGTATTTTTAATGACAAAACCAATAGAGTACAATATCCTTTAACGAATTCGTTATACAAAGTTTCATTTAAAAATGTAAATGCATAAATGTTTCTTTATTTGAAAGTGATATAATTTGCAGCCCCAAAAAAACTCCTGTTTTTCTATAATATTTTTATTAATTATTATCGGGTAGTAAAATTTATCTCAAAATAAGAATTAATAGACTTATACCACTTTATAAACAAATAGTTCATATAATATAGATAAATAAAAATGATCCGTTTATTTTTTGATTTCAGATACCAGTTATTCGGCTTATCATCCAGCTTTGCACGGAGTCGGTGAGGATTCTTTCGTAAGAAGAAAGCAACGAAGGAATAGAACGACCTTCACTCTCCAACAATTAGAGGAACTCGAATCAGCCTTTGCACAGACTCACTATCCAGACGTCTTTACGAGGGAAGATCTAGCGATGAAGATCAACCTTACGGAAGCAAGAGTCCAGGTGAGTTTTTTCTTTTAAAATTGTTTTTACAACAAAACAAACAAAAATAGAATGTTAAGTGTAGCAATTAATTCAGTGCCTTGAGATTAAATTCATTGTATCAAAATCGGCATCTTTTTTTCGTCGAGATATTCAGCAGTTACCTGATTGAGATGGATCAAAGTTATCGAAAATAATGAAAACTATTTCGAAAAATAACAGTTGCATACGATAATAAATTTCTTTAAAGGGCACCGAATTAATTGCTACACCTAATAAATGAAAAAAGAGTTTGGTAATTATGTCTTTGTTTATGGTGCACATAAGTACATACGTCCTTTGTAATTTTATTTCCATAACCGTGTCAGCGCGAGTCGAAAGAGGAAGAGAGAGAGAGAGAATTATAGGAAGAAGCAAGCGAGAGTCGCACCCCTTAGCCCCATGAGGCATACTGACACCCTCGACCTGACGTAATCTCCTGACAGAGTAAGCCGGTAATCTCTGGGATTACTTTGTATTCGCGGCAACGTCCTACCAGCCATATTTACTCCCGCCGCGATAATTCGCTCGGAGAATCCACGCAACAGCACCGATTCCCATTTAGAAAATCCTTTTGCCTTTCCCAGATAGATTGATGTTTTTTCCTACCTTCTCAGTATATTACCATATACTTTAGCGTGGTCAGTTTGTTTTCTTTTTATTTATTCATTGAAATCGGAATAATGGGATAATCGAATTTGTTTTAACACGCGATAAACTGTGAACAGCAATGATTGTTTATTCTTACAATTAATGGATTATAGTTGTCAAAAAATCAATAAATTATACATCGAATAAGGACGCGTCAAAATTGCACATTAACACAAATAATTTAAAGTGAAAAGTAATAAATTTGCTAATAAGACAATTATTAATCGTTGTTAATCATTTTCATTCTTGTTACAAATAAAAATTAAAAAAATAGAGTAACTATGAATAAAGTTAATTGATATTTATATATATATATGGAAATTATTATTGTAAATATTAGTGATTAAAATTCTATTTAGTGACTAGGTACGTTAAAGCAATATTAATGAAAATGGTGCTAACCTTCTTACAGTTTTTATCATATACTATTACATATTTTGTATAATTTTAGCCTTATTTTCCTACTAACGAAATCCATTTTAATTCAACTTATTTTCAACTTAGTAGCAACCGAATGCATTGTTAGGGGGGACCACGGTGTTGTATAACAAATAAATTCCAATGAAATAAGTACATTATTATTACTCATGAAACGTTAATAATTTATTATTATATAAGCTTATAATAATAATAAAAATTTTATACTGGCCTACAGGTTACGACCTTTCGAAAATTCTGTGGTAGTTTAATATGTTAAAAGGATCGAGAATAGATATTTCCTAAAAAAGATTTTCTCTTGCGTCAATTTAATATGCATTGTACAGGGGAGGCTAAAAGCCGAGAGGTAGATCCGATAGAAGTATATACAATAGACGAGATAAAGAGAGAGAAAGCGAAAGATAGATGGAGAGAAAGAGAGAGAGAGAGAGAGAGAGAGAGGGAGAGAGAAAGAGAGAGACGGAGATAGAGGCAGCCATGACGTAATTACGGCGCAGACTCATTGTTTCATTAGCAAAGACAAAGGGAATCTGGAATAATGGACAAATAGGCGCGTTTATGTAGTGCCTGTCCTCCTCTTCTACTCCAATTAGTACCTCCTAGGGGGTGGAGGGGGACTTCTGCATCGTTGAGGCACGTTCTAAAGCGCTCGAATCGCGTACACGAATAACCATTGCACACTCTCGCGCCCAGCATTTATTCAACCTTGCATCGCTAGTTACGCTTAGCCTTATCCCCATCATACGTCTGTGTTTATGTGTGTGTTTGTGTATGTGCCGTATTTGTCTCATTCTTTCTTTTTTTCATCGTATACGAAGTATAAACAAATGGAATAGGAATCTGATTAATTAAATTTATTTAAAAAAAAATATAATATTTTTCTAATACAAAAATATGGAAACACGAAGATAGAAGTTCATTTTTAGAGCTTATTTGAATAATTTCATAATTATGTTACAATTAAATAATATGAAAGAAGGTGAAAAATTAGAAGATCTGTACAAATTTGTGGACGATGATTTGAATACCTAGTTGACAGAATTTGAATGATTATTTTTTATTTTTAATTCAAAAAGAAAAACGAAACATCATTCGTAAAAAAATGTAATGTCGGTAAGAGCCGCAATAATCACAGTACACTTTTGGGTTCAGGATTTATTCAACTTTTTATCAGTCCAAAAAAATAGTAGTTCGGCCATAAAACTCGTTTAAACTTTAATGATAATGCACTTAATAGGAGTATAACTAGTTATGTCAAATTCCTACGACTCTGGCGTCAAAATCACGTCTTATTAAATTTTTTTTTTAATGAAAAGGGATACCACTGATACTTTTGAAGACTCACGAATATTAATAAATAACCATCGTGCTTTTAAAAAAAAATATATTTATATTTTAATATCATTTGAAAATATGGTTTTAACTGAAAATATTTTTAAGCTCGAGTCTCTGTTATCTGAGGTCACTAGTTAAAGGTTAAGTAATTTCGTAATAATGTCATAATTAAATGGTATACGAAAGATGTAAAGAGAAAGATGCAAAAGTTATATGATCAATGAAAATATGCAGATGGGTTCTTAACGAGTCAAAGATTTGCACGGTAAGCGCTGAAAGATTAAATACCTCAGTGGATACGGAAAGAGTCAAGCCGTGGCCATTACCGACATATTTCGGATTAAATTCGTATTGAAAAGGGATGAAGAAGAACGCGCGTAAGAAATAGAAGAGAAAGAGAGAAAGAAAGAAGTATATACGAAGGAGTACAAGAGGGAGAGAAAGAGAGAAAGAGAGAAAGAACGAAACGCTCTACGCTGCGAGGTAGTCTCGAGGGAACCACGGCTTTGTTCCCAGCTATTACTCGCCCCCGCAACCCTTAGGATATTATTATATCTCCCCGTCTGCCAGCATAGCTACCCACTCTTCTCGTACCACCACCACCACCACCTCTATTCTACCTCTTCCTTCTCTTTTCGAGACCGTGCTTGCCTTCGAAACCGCACCGGCCTCCTGTAGAACCGAGCTCATCGTATTTATTTTATTAAACCATTTCCCAAGCCTCTCTCTCTCTCTCCCTACTACTTTCGAGCTACCCCCCACACCCACCTTCCGACGAAACTTTTGCCGTTGGTGGTAGTAGTAGTAATAGTAGGAAGGATAGTAATTTCGAAGACTCCTTCTTCATCCTCGAGGCATAGAATTTTTATACCCGCCAAGGATCGATTCGATATTCGCGTTTACCCTATTTCACACTTAACATTCTCCTCTCTTATCCTCTTTTCGAGATACCATTCTCGATATTTATCGATCGTTTAAAAAGCCATGAGACGCGATTTACGATCAGCTTTAAATTTGCTTACTTTCACGTATACACCTATAATATATAATATGTACGTCATCTATACATACATATATGTATACATTGTACATAGATACATTTGTACAGTGAGTCACAGGAGTATTTGTATACCTACTGTCAATTTTAAACAAGGAATATTATCTTATAATATTAGGTACAGAAATTAATATGGTTCTTTGAATAAATATTTTAATTTGTTTTATAAAGACACCGAATTAATTTTTACAACCTAATCTAATATTTCAAAATTCTTGTACACAGAAACATATTTTAGGATAATGGAACTTTTAAATGGATATCCATTTTACTACAAAAGAGTATTTTATTTGATATGACTAATAAGAACATTGATCTGACAAGATACGCCCAATTGTCGTTAAAAATTGATCCAAAAGATGGCCAATTTGGTGCAATATATTCAATATCAAGGCATCGAATTAAACTTTGCATCTAATATTTATTTTCATCACGAGACAATGCAAGAACGAAAATAAAAAGAAAATAATATGTAGACGTCGAGAGAATGAGAAGAGCGTCATTATGTTATAAGAGAGAAATAAAAAAATAAATAAAATAAACAAAGGATGACAAAAAAATAAAATAAGCAACGACGAGGAAACTGAGAAAAAAAGAGAGAGAGAAAGAGAGAGAAAGAGTACGGCTAGGTATAATAAAGTCTATTTCAGTTGGTATTATGTCAAGTTAGTCTCGTTAGCGGAACTCGAGCTTTTTAAAAAGCACTCGAGGGCAGTGCTTGCTGTTGGCTCGTTGAACATGCACGACGGAAAAGAGTACCTTGACAATCTTCTCCATGCACGTTCCTGCCTCAGAATGCCACCCGGTACATGCAATTATCCTTGCACATTCGCGAACAAGATGAGAAAACGTAGGCCCCCTTGCTTCTAACTTTTTCTTTCTTTTGTTTTTCTCATTTTTCTCTATGTTCTTTTTCCCTTGTACCGCCCCCTGCCTCTTTCCCAACTCCCACCGACAACGCCGAGCAGTCGACGAAACTCAAGCTTGTTGACTTTATTTGAACGTCATTATTAAATTTTGAATTAGGTTTACAAGCATAAATGGAAGCGATTTGAGTTGAGGAGTCCCTGTGTAAATCCTGTAGCGTGTAAATTTTCGTTAATAAATGAAACGTTTTTATTCGTCGACGCCAATTGAAGTTGAGAATATGCATTTTTACGTGTATGCATTTAATATACGTTATAATGTGCGTATATACATATATACATATATAAATCACATACATATGTGATTTGCCATTTTAACGAGGAAATTACTCGAAAGCATAAATAATAAAGGCTTCCAGTGGAATTAATGGTAAAAGTGAAAAATACGCGGATATTTTTGCAGGTTTGGTTTCAAAATCGTCGAGCAAAATGGCGGAAAAGCGAACGACTGAAAGAGGAACAGAGGAAGCGAGAGGGTGGAAATGGTGGTGCTGGAGGAACAGGAGGAGGAGGTACGGGGGGAGGGGGCGCTGGAAGCGGTGGAGCCTTGGAAACCTCAGGATTGGCACCACCAGCTTCTTCATCCGCTGGTCCTAGTCCTACTGGTCACGATCCTGAAGGTATATAAAAATAATATACCACAAAAATGTACATACTTATATACTTACATATTGTACATAAATTTCCTTGACAAGTAATAGATTTTAAAAAAGTAAAGATAAAAAATGATACTATAATTCTACGTCTTATTTACGCAATAATATGATTGTTGTTTTATGATAGGTTATTATGAAATAGGAAATTTTGATTGAGAGAATCCTTTTTACAATTATTATTAATATATTATTATAATCTTTTATTGTTTCCATTCAAGCAACCATCTATATTTCTGATCGAAAAAGAAAAATAATTGTATTCACTTTTTACATATTACAATTGCAAAAGCATCTAGTATTATTTTATATAACTTTAAACGAGGAATATATTCTACACAAAAATCGTTTTCTGTTGTTCTTGCATAAAGCACAAAATAAAAAAGAAGTCAGAAAAGATATGTAAAAGTTGACTGATGATGATCCAGGTACTACGAGTAGTAGTGCTGCTGATGCTGAGGACGTAGGTCCAGAGGGTGCAGGTGGTTCAAGAAGCCCAAGTACAACATCCGCCTCGGTCAGTCCCCGGCCCCAGCCGAGTCAGCCGTCCCTGGGTGGCGTCTCAACGCCACCACCGACCCCTATAAGGGCGCCGCCACCACCGCCAAGCACCATAGGGGGCTTGGGACCACCCGCTGAGAGGTAAGCTTTTAGCTTCGTTTGTATTTACGTCTTTAGGAAATATCTACCTCTCTTTTCTCTTTTCCTCCTCACTTGATCTTCCTCTACTAGACTCCTTCCATCTTCCTCTTTCTCTCCTCCTCCCTCCTTCCCTCTCTCTTCCTCTACGAGTTCTTCTTTCTCATCCTACTCCGAGTTTTCCTTTCCTCCTCGTTTATTTTTCGTTCCTCACGAATCCCCACGATTTCAACATACAAGCACCGCTGAACACGTCACCCGGATGCTGGATACGCGCCATTAAACTACCCCCTTGAAGCCCCCAACACTCTCCCCCTTTCTTCATCCTCCCATTCGCAATGTTCGTTCTCTCTCATCGTAGACTAAGCGTTTCACTTCCTCTCATCTTTCTTCAACTCCAAGCCACTCGTATAATCGCGATAATCGTCGGCTCGTTAAATCTCGCTGGTTTACACACATGCGAGCTAATCTTCTTTCTATGTAATGGATCGTTTCGCTGTGTTATACTTTTCGTCTTATAAGAGTTAGGTATATTATTACACGTACTTTCAAACATCGTCATGCCAAAATCTTTCAACGATTTCTCTTTTCTTTTTTTTTGTTATTCGAAATTCAATCCATTCATTCAAAAGGCAAAGGAACAGGCCAGTTGACAAATGATAAATCACGACAAAATTTCTACAAAGGAACTTGACGGAAATACTTATTCAAACAAATGATCATTTTCAGAGGAATAAAAGGAAATAAATCTTCTATTTCTCTTTCTCTCTTTAAAATGTTAATTTTCCTGTATTACATATTTCACGTAAAAGTGAATTAGCGTAAACAGTCAAGAGGAACAATGTCGGTTTAATAATGACAAAAAAACAAAGCTGGATATTTATTTTTAGCTTATTTTATTTAACTTTAAAAAGAGGGAAAGGATTCTCAAATGCATTTTATAATTAAATCTTTTTTCGTTTATACTTGTCAAAAGCACAAAACAATCGTACACTGATGGCAAGAAGATGAGAGAAGAATGAAATAAAAGAAGATGAGAAAGAAACTAAAGAAAGAGACAAAGGAAGAATAAGAGGAAGGATGAGGTAAAAGGAAAGGAGACAAAGAGAGAAAGAGAGAAAGAGAGAAAGAGAGAAAGAGAGAAAGAAAGAGAGAGAGAGAGTAAATCCGTCGGTTGTTCTACGTAATCCCAAAGACGAGTCTCCTCCATTGCATTGAGCCTAGGAAAAGGTAAGAACAATGTCGAAAATGTAGACACGTAGAGTACATTCGTACGAGTTAGATGGAATACAAGATGGAAGAAAAGGAGAGTATTCGTATTTGTATCCGTATTCGTGTGTATATGGTATATGCACGTAGAAGAAGGGTATGGGCTCGAGGAGGTGGATGTGGGAGAGGTTGCGGAGGAAGAGGAGGAGAGAACGGTGGAGAGACGGTGGAGGTTGGAAAGGTACTCCTTCGCCGCCTCCGCAGTTGTAATTTATTTAAAACCGCTCGCCGTAAATATATCCTCATCATTTATTCAGATGTACGGGAGCTTCTCGACTACAGGGGTGTAAGCTTTGCGTTCCTTCTTACCTTATACATATACATATATATCTACAAAGATACAACCGCCGTGTATATCTATGAGGATGGTTCTCCTTCGCTTCTCTATCTTTGTATTTATCTCTCTCTCTCTTTCTCTTTACTTTCTTTGTTCACTTTCAGAGTAGTATTTCTATTCTCTTGTCGTCAATTTAAATCACTTGCAAGTTTGACGTTTTGACATTTTCAAGGCATCGAAAATTTTAACAAATTGCGTACGGGTCACGCGAAAATTCCCCTTAAAATAGTAAAACCATACGTTGATGCCGGGTTACGACATATCTTGTTTTGTTGCTTTCTCGTAACCGCGTATCGACGACTCGACGAATTTCGAATAATTCGATTAAATTAAATTCAATTTGAGTAAATGAACCAATGAATATATATAGTAATATTTAGGAATTTATAAGTATCAATGATAGAAGTACTTCTGTGGATTGTTCTATTAAACTTTCCGACGCGCTTCGAAATTTGCGGGCTTCGTAAGTACGTCGGGCAAACAGACCACTGTGTTGATCAAAGTTTTTTTCATTGTAAATTTACGAAATCATATTTGTATATGAATTCCATATGTTCTATCTAGATTTATATTCCCACGAATAGTTGTATAAATTCATCGATTTAGTATATCATTTCCAGCGCTCTAAACGTGAATAGGAAATCAACAAGGAATCTCGTGGATGATACGCGGTATATACGCGAACGAAATTAGTTTGGTGTATGCTCGAAAGGCAAGCGAGCGCACGTAAGCAAGGTGCACGGTAGGCTACGCGGCTAATTGCCGCTAATTATCGCGCTTACAGGCAGTACGATACCCCTTCCCTCCTTCTCTTTCTCTATCTCTCTTGGACGTATTAGCAACGTCACTAGGAACCATTACCAGCAACAGCAGCATCATTCAGCACCACTACTACCACCCTTGCAGATCCCCTCTCTTCGTTCTCGCGGTTTCCCTCTCCTTTCGTCCTTTCCACCACCAACAGCATCGCGTCGGCCTACCTAAAATCCGCTCTCGGCTAAAGGATTCTACAGGAGTCAGACCGCCTTTCCCACTTCCTTCTAAATTCCACCTCCAGAGTACTATCCGACCAGCAGAATACCGTTAGCTAGCAAAATCTTCTCTCCATCTCACTCTTTCTCTTTCTCTTTCTCTCTCTATTTCCTACTCTTCTACGAACTCTGGAAATTACCACTTCCCTTTGCCCGCACAGCTCTTTCGCCCGAAGCTCGTTACATTAATTAAACAATATTTGCGATTAATATTTGAGATAATCATCAGCGCCTCAAAGGAGTCTTCTCTCGAAGGATGCGGAACATCGCACGTGTTAATCGGGTTAGCGCTTCCACGGGCTATTTCTCTCCCTGTCTTTCTCTCTATTTCTAATCCGAAATTACCTTTTCAATCGGATCCTTTTACTTGAAAAAAAAAGAAAACGTTATTAATTACTTTTTCGCTTACATACGATGATTTAGATTGGTTTTTTTCCTTTGTTTTTCCAGCACTCCTGGATTAGGAGCAGGCTTTAGGCCAGTGGAACCACCGACCTCGCTTTTCTTCTCGCCACACTTAGCTGCACAATTTTCACCGCCACTCTTTGGTAGTAAAGTCGTAAGCAGCACACCAACATCGTTGACCTCTACGACACCTTCCCTCTGGAGTACGAGCGATCATCGACCGGGTAGCTTGCAAGAAATGTTGTCTTGGTCACCAGCAGGCTGGCCAGGTTCATTATGTGGCTGCTGCAAACCTGGTACGGGTGATCTTCATCGTAGCAGCAGTCTTGCTGAATTGAGAAGAAAAGCTCAGGAACACTCGACAGCCTCAGCATTGTTAGGCGGACTAGCTGGTTTTCCTGGTGGTTTACCCTTGCCCTTACATCTACCCTTACTGCCACCTCTCTTAGGTCTATCCAGAAGACCTGAGAATCATCATCATCATCTACCAAGCGTCGCCCATCAGATTCAACCGACGACGAAAGAGGATCCCTAGGATCATCTGATCGTAGCTCTTTCTTTGAATCTAATATATCCTACCTACGTTTTCTTGATAACTCGAACCAACTTAGCGATTTGTCGGATAACGTCGGGTTTTTCACTCGGAATTTTATCGAATTTTTGCCAAATGCGATGAATTACGTCGTTGGTACATTTTTGTGATTGTTCGAAAATACTTTAAAAGCACGCTCGAGATTTATATTATATAAATAGCGTCGATTTGCATTTATCCTCGAACCCCGTTAGCGTATTCTTTGTTTCTGTTCATATCTTTTCTTTCTCGTTAATTGCAAATGTAGATGCATTGTTAAAGTTATATAGATTAGGTGCGAAATCAAACTACGAGAACCTCCGAATCGTTTTCGTAATTTCCTGTCGTTCTGTGAAAACATTATCGGATTTATAGATTTTGTTCAAAAAGTAGACCACTCGTTTTGTGTTTATACGGGAAGTTATTTCGATTTTTATTCAAGCACAAAATCCGATATTTTCGCGACTAAACGCAATTGTACTTTGAATATTTTCTAACGATAGCAGATTAACGGTGATGTGTCTGAGTAGCCGTGTACTGTTTGCATTTGTCTGCTGGAACTATCGAAAAATTAGAGTACTCAAGTTTTTCGTAGAAAATTTCTAATGTTTTTTTTTATACTTACACGAAATAACCTTTGTTTAAACTCGTATCACCGTCCGTAAAGCAACAATGATACGACGACCAAAATAGAAACGAAGTATTATACGATGAAAAGATGAAATATTAGGTAGTCGTAAAAGTTTATTTAAAGTATAATTCAATTTTTTCTACACTTTGCAATAAAGTCAAATTCATTTGCGATTGTAATTAGTATGAACCAGCATTTCATCGATGTGACATTATTATATCTAATTGTGAATTTAGCGCAATCAAATTTTACGTAATAAAAAAATAAATAATAACGTTGATATATCACCGTATCTAATATTTTTAAATGATCGTTTGATAGAAGAATTTGTGACAGAATAACAAAATAATGAAACGAATATGTACGATAAAAATGAAAAAGAAGTAAGAAGGAAGAGAATATCGTAGCGCTGCAAATGTGTCATATATTTGCTTTAAATTTTATTTAAGCAACGCAACAAATTGTTAATCTCTAAGAATTATCGACATGCGTTTGATACGCCGCATTATTTATGATGATTTCGAAATCGTACGATAAACTCGAGTACTGGAAAAATTCAAAAAATGTAGTCTTGTCGAAAAAAAAGAAACAAGAAAAGCAATCAAAACAAACGGATCGAAGTTAAAACGTTTGATTTGATTCATACGACTACTCGTATCATGCCTTAATAAAAAGAGAGAGAAAAAGAGAAAGAAAAATAAGCGATGATCTTTGTCGATGAACGATATAAAAGTGAAACGAAAAAAAAAAGAGAGGAATACCTCTTAGCCGTTATTCTGAATTTCGTGAGTACAGCGTAGAGGCCAAAAAGGAATACGTAGCTAACCCATAGAGACGTGTATATTACCTCCTGATTAAGTGTCAGTGCTAATTAAAGATAGTCTAAAGAAAAACTATGTTACGAGCTAGCGATTATTATGTAGTGTATGAACCTGTGGTAGTGAGATATTCGAATAAACTTGTTCTCTCGTGATAAATTGAAAGTTTATGCCTTCTATCTGTCATTTCTCGTGTTTATCTGAAAGCTCATACACCCCGACTATCCATATTGTGTTATTACTTCAAAACATTTGCGTATACGAAACGCTCGTTATATCATTTCCAAAGACAAATTATTATTCCAATCAACACTCTACAAAATGGATCCTATCGACTACATCAGATTTCCAATTTCCCATCGTATTACTTTATTTATTTTCATTTTTATTTTCTTTTATTTCAACGAACTTTAACATTAGATATTCGCTATAATTTCGTATGAATTAAATATTTATATTATATATACATATATATAGAATAGATATAAACCCTTTGACTGTTGAAATCGTCGAGTTAAATTTATGTTCCACGATTTCTTGAGTGAGTAGTAATGCTCGACTTTTGTCAGACGTACGCCATCGGGAAACACTCATACGTTCGTATAAACGTAAAATCTTTTGCGCATCGTTGAACAACATGAAAATGCGGAGAAGTTATAGCGATGTAGGAAAGAGGGAGTGAAAAAGGAGAGAAAGAAGGAAAAATGAGAAAGAGAGGAGTAGGAGGAGGAGGAACAAGGAGAATAAGTGGGAGAAATGGGGTATGGGAAAGAGGAAGGAGAGGAGAGGGGTGGGAGGAAGACGAAAAGAAGAAAGAACAGCAGAAGGGGTTGTTGGCAATCAATGCTTCTCATAAGGAAAGCTCGCCCTCTCTTATGGGATCAACCCTCTTGGAGAGTACGCGGAGGGGTTGCAGAGAGCGAGAAAGGAAAGGACGAAGGTGGAAGAGAGAAAGAGCGAAAGAGGGAGAGTGGGAAGAAAGGAGAGGAAGAGACGAGGGGTTGTCCTCGGCTCGACCAACCAGAGACAAGACGCCATTGATCGGCACGTGGCTCCGGGTTGGTTCAACGAATTCCACGAGGGTGGAGAGGGTAGTAGATTTCTGCTCGGAGGTGCGCCATCGTGATAGTAGTGGAAGTGGTGGAGTGAAGAAAGTGGTGGTACTCGTGTTGGTGGGGAGACATAGACCCGTTCTGCACACTCCGTTACACTTACTGGTAAACCGTATTAATCAACGACATCATGGTTTATCCCCATTCTTCCCCACCACCAGCACCACTATCAACACACGGCTCTATCGCTGAAGTAGTGTGAGTGCGGAGCGCGCGCGCGTGCTCGCGCACGCCTCGTCTGCTTCCACCTCCACAAACTCCATCAGAGTCTATAGCAAGACGCGTAGAGCTATGTAACCTCGTAGCACTCTGCAACACCGTGTATAATGTTGGATTTTGGGGGGATGGGAGATAAAGACGGGTAAGAAAGACGACGTTAGGAAAGAAAAAAGATAGAGAGACGAAGCTAAGGTGGAAACAAGGCGCCAAGTTACTTTGGGTGAAGCGATCGACGCTTAACGATGTCTCTCGATACTCCTTACGTGGCTACCTAGGATTCAACGAGCCATTACTACCCTTCTTCTTTTTCTTCTTCTTTTTCTTCTTCTTATGTTAGCCACGGCAAGGGGAAAATTCGAATGTCGATCTATACGTTTTTACCCTTTTCTACTTTCAAATCCTTACGATCTCTCTTAACCATGCTATGGCTGTGTCGTTTAAGAAAATCTTTATATCTCTCAGAAAGAAAGAGAGAAAAAGAATATATTTACGGTAGTCTATTCTTAAATATATAAACAATATGCATTTTGTATTTATGTTTGGTAATAAAAAATATAAAACGAACAATAAATCAGAATCCTTTTGAAAAGTAAATGCGATATTTCATGATAAAACAAACATTTGTTTCTCATTTAATCCCAATCCTCTCTCTCTCTCTCTCTCTTTCTCTCTATTCGTATGCAATTACACGATTGTGAATCAAGAGCGAAGATGAAATAGAGGGAGCTTTCACGATATCGCGAGATTCAACGGCAAGGAAGCGTAAAAGGTGGAAACCTCCTTGATGCCGGTAGACAGTGATTAATACCACAACGTCGTCTGGCGTCTTCCGCTTCTCTTTTCCGCCCACTGCTGCCGCATGCGTCGGGATGTTCCAAGAGAGACAAAGAGAGAGAGAAAGGGAGAGAGAAGGAGATAGTTTTCAGCTTGGCTCTCGTTCACTCCCCGAAGCGCCCTTCGTGGTAAAAGGTTTTACGAAATTCATTGTCAGGCAATTTGCATGTCAAAGCCAAACGGGAACACGCCCCCCGCGACTTACAACCTCCACAAAGAGGGAGGGGAGACCGTCTCTATCGCTTCTTCGTTACACCTTTTTCTTTTTCTCTCTCTCTCTCTCTCTCTCTTTCTATCTTCTTCGTTTCCGACATGATGGAATTACAAGAAAAATGGGGCCACTTTGCGGACAGACTGTGAAGTCCCCGAAAAAGTATAATTTTATTGGAAGGACAATATAGATTCTAGGTATTCGATAAATTTGATTTAATTTTCTTCAATTGTTGTTTGATTATAATCCTTATAAATCTGCGTCTAATATTATATATAATAATATTAATGCTTAATAATATTAATTAATAATTAAAATATTAATATGCCTAATATTATAATACTCCGCCTGCATGATCGCTGGGCGGATAGAGATCAGCGATCATGTTACCGGTCCTAAGCCCGGGAAAAGGAGGAAGGTTGTTGGATCAGGTTAGCTCCCTACCCAACGTAAAAAAAAAATTGCGGCTCATAGAAACGACACTCTGCCTTGTAATAGGACTGATCCACAGATAACGACCCATGCAAGGAAAAGGACAACGAAAAGGACAACGAATTAGCAGAATGGACAACAGAAGAATCGTCAGAATTGCACGGAATAAGTCACCAATTGGCCGCAGAAGTACGGGGCGCCCACGAAAACGATGGTGCGACAATTTAACAGTGCAATAGGCAGAAAAACGTCGTTACGAAACAGGCAACTTGCCTAAACTAAAGAATGAAGAAGAAGAAGAAGATAAATCTGCGCTACGATGTACAGTTAATGTGTATAAACAAGTTTTAGATTAAAAAGAGTAAGAGCTTTTATGAAAAAGTATTTGAAAGAGTATCGATCAAAATATTGCTGTGCTAACGATAATACGAAATACCTATCAGAAATAAAGAAGAGAGAAATCTCTTGGAAAGGATATCCGGTATAACGTCTTATAAAGGATAAAGCTTCACCGAGAAGACGAGAATGGAGAAAATTTATCGAGGTTGTCTGGCGAAACTAAGGGGATCAGAAACCGCAATGATTTTCAATTTTCGAATCCACTTCGATAGCCGTTCTTACTTGTCCTTCGTTTTCGATAGAGATATTGGTAGTCGTATATTACGTTCTTGATATGTAATATCTACAGGGTATGTATGTTCGAAAACTTTCTAATATTATTCCAAATCTAATAGAAAGATCTTTTTGCTAGCGGTTGAATGATTTTCAATCGAAAACGATTGGACGCTCGGTGTAAAACATAAATGCACATATATGCCTTCACACATACATAAATACATATGTAGATACATATATAGATAGATAGGTCATTTCGAGAAAGCAGAAACGGAACGGAATGAACCTGGTCTCGTTCGAAGGTAACGAGGTTTTCCTCGGTTGGTTAATTCACCGCGGATTGAATCGCGCGAAAACACGCGCACTAACGTAGTTTTCGACTAGTCTCCCCCTCTTCAACTCTCCCTCTTGCTCTCTTTCTCTTTATCACTCTCTCTCTCTCTCTCTATATATATATATATATATATATCTCTTTTCCTCTCTCGCTTTATCAATCTGTCCGCCGGAAGTACTGACTATGTTCACCGTTGTTGGATACACTCTGCACTTTGATCGGCACGGATTAATGATGAAAAAAATGCAGCCCCTCTATTAACGCGATCACTCAACGTGGTGTATATCAAACGACGTTTTTACGCAAAACTCCACTACTTCGTCCATGAAAAAGCATAGATAACATTTTTCAACGTACTCGCCATGATATAGAAATCTTCGTTTTTACAACGATTACTGATCCTTTGTTTCTTTTTTCTTCCCTTCTCTCTCTCTTTCCTTTTAGTTTTTTTTCTTTCTGAAAGAAAAAAATTGTTCGATTTATTAAACAACAGTCTGGCATAATAATATTTTCATTATGTCGAATCCTGAATATTACATTAGAAAGTTTAAACTTTTTCAACTTAAAAACGATAACAACGTGGATTTCGCGAAGTGGGAAAAGCTTGCGAGTTAAAGGAAAAAAGAAAGAGAGAGAGAGAGAGAGAAAGAAAGAAAAAAACACACGAAGGGGAAAGCGTTGAAAACGAACGGATTAACACGAACTTACATTTGTATACGTTAAATGTACTCGGAAATTTTCTAATGGAATTTCATCTCCACAGATGGAACTCTTTCCATCAATAGTAGCTTTATAAATAACATTTTATATTGCGCACATTACTAACATTTTATACGCATTCACTGCACTTTGATCTGCGGGCCATCCGATGGAAAAATGCAGCCTGTATAACTCTGTTATATCCTGCTATATGAACGTTTTTACGCAAAACGGTCAGAGAAAGCGCATGAAACAACGTAGATTACATATCAAACCAATACCGACTACGAGAATTTTTGTACTAAACTTTCGGACATTCAAATTACATGATCAAACGAATAATAGTTCGAAACAACTCGACGAGATTTTACCGATTATAATCAAAATTGTAACGTTTCTTATTATTTCCAAGATATCCAAACATTGAACTAACACACTATTCATCATTGTTGTATAAATGAGAATTAATGAGTTTATAAGATAATTAATGTGCAATATCATAATGATATTCCTCGTGATTATTTATTACTCATACTGTGTCTACGGATACGTCACGTATATTTTAATTTAATGATTTTTTCATTATATAACTCGAGAAATATTTTTATCGGTTTGCCGATCGAGTTGTTGCTCTAAATGAACCAATGGACACACGAACGGATAGTCGGACGGATGGTCGGACGAACACGAGAAAACCGAAAAAAAGATATCGATGAAAATAAAGTAATAAACTACCCCAAAGCGACGGTCCAGAGACATCACTGGGAAGCAGCAGGCTGGCCTTTTAGAGTTTGCCACCACTTCCGCAAAATTTATTAAGTGATTTATTTGATGTTTGCCCTCGCAACCGTACATACCGGGTGGTTATACGCGATAACGTTTTAATCCGAATATTTCTATCATTTAAATGAATTAAAATCCTTACTAATGAAAATTACACGATACCGAAGTTTTATCCATCGAAAACAAAAAGAAAATCAAGGACAATTGTATTTCTTTTTCTCTAAAATCTGTCGTCATATTGAATACACTTTATATTTTAATATATATATATACACATATTACATTTATATACCATTACATTTTTGATCGTTCATTTATTGCCACGTTGAGATAATTTCTCGTTTAGCAAATTACACGTATACAATAGAGAATAATTTAGAAGTAAAACAAAAATGCCAACAAATCTGAAACAAAAGTTTCTTCGATTAAGATAATCATATTTTCTTGCCATTCGAAGGATCACAAATATCAGAGTAAACAAAAAAAGAGGGTAATTGTTTTCAACGGTTAAGCTAGACTCACCCGGTAGGTGGGTATTATGGTAGGTGAGTTATCGAGCGAGCTTGAACACCACCACCATCCCTGTCCCTGGCATATCCCTTTGGTCTCCCTTTCTCGTGTATATACCCTGTGTGCTCGGCTGCATCATAGGCAGGCGCAGCCGAACGTCCGGCAATTATTCAGCAAATGTTATAATTGGCGCATTCCATTACGCGTAATGGATCGCACTTAGCGGCTACCGGTGTGATTGGACAGAGAGAGTGAGAGAGAGGGGGGAGGGGGAGAGAGAGACAGAGAGGGAGAGAAAGAGGGAGGTAGATCAACAGAGAGACAGGAACAGAGATGGAAAGATAAATAGATAGGTAGATGGACGATAGAAGGAGAGAGAGAGAGAGAGAGAGAGAGAGAGGGAGAGAGAGAGAAAGTGAGAGAAGCGGAGGATTTAGGAGGGACGGAGAAGAGAAGGCGGTGAGGCCAATCTCGATAATACGGCTATAGCGAAGGATCTGTCGTCCATATGGTACTACTAGATATTATGTGTGCATTGATTGCTACCGTCGCAGATTGTTGTTGAAGATAATGATCTAAACTATCTTCTAATCACGATAACCTATTTTCATTTTTTTATATAACGATATTTAGATAACGATATTTTCATTTTTCATTTAAAAATATTTTCATATTTTCATTATATTATATAAATAATCTACAATTTAAAATAAAAGAAATAACCGGATGTTGTGAAATATGATTAATATTATAAAATCTTTAAATGCAATTTTTTCGTTGTTTATTGTAAAGTTGATTTTATAAATAACGTTGGATTATCGTATTTTTTTCTTGTCAAAATAGAACAAAATGGCATTTGATAGAGGAAGAAAAAAGGAGTACAGAAAGAGGACTCATTTTTATATGAAAATTACCAGTTTATTAAGTTTTAATTACACATTTTAATAGGAAACAGCATAAATGTTACTTTCTTCTATGAAAATAAATAAATTCGCAGCTATGTAAAAATAAATCATTTCTCTTATATTTTAATATAATAATAAGAATAATTTATGTAAAAGTGTAGAAATTTATAATCCGAATATTTTCGTATATTTAAAAAACCGACCGGGTCGAAACTTGAGGTCAAAAAAAAGGACACATGTCAAAGGGGAAAGAGGTAACCCTAAAATATGTAATGTTTATTAATACTAATATTAGTACGAAAACAGCATAAGTTGTACAATTATTAGAGTATACCTATATTCGATGAGAATGGTGAAGGGAATAGATCATAGAAACGGAAGATCGTTTATCAGGAACTCATGGAAGAGAGATAGATAGATAAATAGGGACAGAGAGAGAGAGAGAGAGAGGGAGTGAGAGAGAGCATCCGAAATACGGGTGGCCGCATGCGGACAATTATTAGGATGGCGAGTGGTTGGCCACTGATGCAAATGAACTACTCTATACGAATGGAGAATACATAGGTGCAAGAGAAGGGTAGAGAAATCTATCGGTGTTTCGAGGAAAGCAGACTCAGGTGCGTTTGCTGGCTAGTATTGAATTTATAATTCCATTAAACGAAAGGACGAGGGAGGAAAAGGGTCTCCTTGCGGCGATAATATTTGTGCGTACTTGTACGGTTTCCGCATCGCTTCGCGTATCGTCGTCAAATGTCGAGATCGGTTTTACACCCGTGGGAATCTTTAAAAACGATAGATATATATAGGTTGAAGATTTATCGATTAAAATATATTATTATATCAAAATCATTAATCAGAATCGAAACGGATATGCAATGAGGTAAAAAACGTGAATAACATATTTTGTAGAATTATTTACACGATGACTCTAAGTAAGCTATAAAGACAAAATTAAACATTACATACTTCACATACATTTTTCATCGTATCGTAATTATTATATAAAAAAAAAACATTTCGTTTAATAATATATACGGTAGAATGAACTACGAGGTAGATAAACGTAAAAAGAAACGATAATTATTACGAGAAGCCGCGATTGTTTATATTTGAATATTATTTTCATTTTCAATCGCGTTTATTATACTGAAAATTAATTCCACTTTTCAATGACGTTATCCCAGAGATAATTGTACAAAATTAACGAAACTCCATGCGAGAGAACACGGAGATATCAATAGTTAACGATATTTCGAAATAACAGCTTGATTTTCTTGTATTTTCCCCCTCCCTCCTTTATTTTTCCTTTTATTTTCTTTTTTTTTGCTTATTCAACGATAACGCATCAGTGTACTAATTATTCGAAATGGAGTGTAATTGATTTTCAACGTCGAAAGCAGCATCGAACTAGAGTAAAAGCGCGAAAAATTCCTATACCGTGATAAAACCGATCATGGAATTAACCGATCGTCATCGATTCTATCGGAAAATACTGGCAAGGTATATCATTTTTTTTCTTCCTTTTTTCCCCCTCTCTTTCTCTTTTTCTAGAAACTCATGTCTGTCTCACGTACGGATACCAATGAATGCCGGCACTGTGTTGGCTGATGAGGCGGAAGGCACCTAAAAAGATAAAGCGGTGAGACTCCGTAAAGTGAAGAAAAAAGAAAGAAGGCGAGAGTCCAAAGAAAACGAAAGGAAAGAAGCTAGGAAGGAACTGAGAGAGAGAGAGAAAGAGAGAGAGAGATAGAGAGAGAGAAGGAGATACAGTGGGGGAAAAGGGAGAGGGGTAAAGAGGGAAATAGCGAAGAGGGATGAATGGGAGGGAAAGGGAAGAGAACCTGGGCGAAAAAGCCTGAGAGCAAAGCGAAGAGGAGCGAGAGGGAAGAGAAATCAACTTTTATTTGCCCGGAACGTCGTTAGGGGTAAGTGGAGGACCGAAGGGTGGCCGGACGTAATGGCGCCCTCAACCCAACCTTGGTTCTTGCCTTCCGGTATCTATAGTGCCTCTATCTTGCCTTTTCATCCTTCTTCCTTACCCTCTCTTCTCTCTCTCTCTCTTTCTCTCTCTCTCTCTCTCTTTTATCGTCTTCCAGCTTTTCGATTTTCTTCGCGTGTATATACCTGTCTCTTTGTGTTGCTCGTTATGTATTCGAAACCTACCTCGCATATTTTTAGAAATAAAAAAAATCATATTGTTAAAGTTAACACCAGGAGTTAAACGATTTTTCACGCTTCGTTAAGGATTTGTATTTCTTTATTATGTTTTTTGTTTTGTTTTGTTTAATTATGCATAATATTTATATACATCAGCGTGAATATGTTTGTTAAGAGAAATAAAAGATAGTTGTTGCTATCGAAAGTTTATTTTTTTTTTACAAAGAAAAATATTACGAGACGTATTTATTTTGGGAATGCGGTATAAGTCCAATTTTGAATTAAATAAATTAAGACTAGTTTCAGTTAAGTAAGAATAACTATTTTTCATATTGTTAATAACAAAGCTAAACAGTACAAACTTTTTATGATATGTTAGGTGTAACAATTAATTCGGCACCTTTTTAACAAATTAAGTATTTATTAATAAAGTAACCATACGTTTGTTTTTTTTCGCCATAATCTACATTATTTTCCATAATTTTAGTCCATCTTTCAGGAAACTTTACATAAAAAATATGTCGATATTGGTGTAATGAATTTAATAACAAAGCTCCGAATTAACTACTACGCCTAATATTTATTAAAAAATATTTCACTATCTATTTTAACGTACAAATATTATTTTTTTTAAAGCAGTATAAATCCACTTAAAACTCAAAAGAACATTTTATTTTTTTAACAATAAATTGTCAGGCAATAAAATTTGAAATTCATTAACGTTTACTAATACTCTATAAAATCAATTCCAACGTAAACTCTTAAATATCACAATATACATATATAAGAATGAATGGACTTAAACTACTTTGAAAAAATAAACAACTAATATATACTGTGTTGTTAATCGAGTGATTAAAAATTCAAGATTCTTTTAGTAACCTATTTGTTTGAAAGGAATGACCAAGCGTAAAGCTAGTTCGAAGGAACGACACAAAGATAAATCGCGATGATGGATACAAATTGCTTAGTAGATATAGCTCGTAATTCATCGGGTGGGCGATACGATTTATTTAAGAAAGAAAAAGAAAGAAAGAGAGAGAGAGAAAAAGGAAGAGGAAGAGACGCGTTTTTCCATAAGAGAATACGGCCCTGCCTAAGAAACATTACCATCACAATGGTGGACAAGGAAAGCAAGCTTGGAAAAGAAAAGAAACGAAAAGGTTAGGGAAGAGAAAGAGAAGGGGGCGGGGATGCTTGGATTGCGACGTCCGGCGTCTCGACGCTCCAAAATGCCGCCATATACTTCCAACTGTGACGCCCCAACGATTACATGCTCTGAAATGCGTTCTCGATCCTCGACTATCATGGGAAACAGGATACATTTTGCGTTATCCTCGTATCAACCTCTTCACGTGTCGTTCGTATTAAACGTACCCAGATGACCTTTCGGAAAAGAATGAAGGGAACGAGCTATAACGTAAGATAGACAGATAAATATATATATACACCTATGTAATTTGATACTTTACAGCCTAGATTATTAGATATGTTATCTTTATAACACGTGTATGGGACAGATCATTTATTATTTATAAATTTTCGTGAGAACTAGAACATTATCATTAATCGATTAATCACTTGTATTTGTTTTATATTAAATTCATATTTTATAATTATATAGTATTATGAGAATACCTGGTATTGTGAAATACCGATCAATCAGTCCATCACTTATATCTTTCTTTGTTCTTTTATTAGATGTAGAAATAAATTTTATGCTTTAATATTATAGTCATTACGTAAAAATTGCTATCCCTTTTTCGTCCAGGAATTCGGCAGTTTCCTGAAAGATAGACCAAAGTTATCGAAAATAACGAAAATTATTATCGAAGAATAATAGATGTATGATTACTTTATAAATAAACACGACATTTTGTTTTGAAGGTATAGAATTAATTTCTACGCTTAATACGTTAAATTTATCTTTTGAAATTGTAATGAAAATACTTATAATTAGTATTTTAATACAATAATACAATAATATTGTAAACTCCTAAATTATTTATATTATTTTGTAGTGCTTATATAAATTAATACAAATAAAATATTAGAACGTATAAATCGTATAAATCTTCGATAGGGGTTGCTGATTTCATATTCGTAGTAGGAAGATTTACGACAAGGAAAGAAAATAAAGCCAACTTATATAGTAGACACCGTTCGCTACTTATGTATCTCGATATGAGAAGAGACGATTGAGCCCGAGGAGAATGAAATAACAGAGAACGAAAAAGAATAGGTGGGTAATGTAACCTCGTCAGAAGAGATAGTGTTGTGAGTTGTGATGGGGACGAGCAACCCTCCCGCACTGATAGGCAATAATATGTAAGGGGCCGGTTTCGACGAGCTGGTTATGTAGGTGTAATCGCGTGTACCGGTTTAGAGCAGACAACACACACGACAATACATAGCACGTGTGTTTGTGTGCGTCTAGAACGAGAAAGAGAAAGAGAAAGAAAGATAGAGAGATAGAAATAGAGATAGAAATAGAAAGAGAGAGAGAAAGAGAGAGAAAGAGAGAGAGAGAGAAGGGAAGGAGGAAGGGAAGGAGAGAAAGCAGCAGCCCGGAGGTCGAGCTATCAAAATATAGATTAGCTCATATGGCTCTCCCCTTGTGTTAGCTCGGATCTGGCTCATAGCCTCGAGTGCTCCGGGATTCACTATTCATACACGCGACAATTAGATGGCATTCTCCATATTATAGCTCTTCACAACCACCACCACTACCGCTATCACCACCACCACTATCACCAACACTACTAGTATTACTACCACCAACATTGTAAGCCAGCACGAAGTCAAGTGAAGTGGATTGCGCGCGCACCCTACGTACGCCGCACGTAGAAATGCTACGAAACGGAGTTGGTTGAAGGCAGGTACTAGTAGGGGCGGCTTCAGTCAACCCCTAAGCCAGTGTAAACACGTTTTAATAGAGATTCGCTCGAGCGGCTATAATAGCTTTCGGATGTAGCGGCCCATTCGACTTGCTCTCTCCCTCTTCTTCTTCTTCTTCTTCTACTTCTCTCTTTCTCTCTCTCTCTCTCTTTCTCCCCACCATCCTTTACTCGATCTCTTTTCCATCGACCCCCATCCCATCTTTCTCACGGTAGTTATACACGTAGATCTATGCATTCCCTCTCTAGAGTACTTCATCTTTCCCCGTTCTCTACTACTTTTCTTTCTACGAAATACTTTTCTCAATTTCCTAAACTAAATCGTAAAATTGTTTACAACTACTGGTATACCTTCTTGTATATACGTGTAGGTAACTAGGTACTTGATAAGAACCTAATTAAATTTTCATTTCTTTTATTTCGTTTTTCTTCTTTTGTAATTTTTCTTTAATTACCTACTTTAATTCGGAGCAAGTATTTGTAATTAACGTTCGTATTGCATTTTGTAAAAAGCGAAACCGATCTTTTGAATCTTTAGGGTCTATATGCGTTAAAATTCGAAAATACTTCGGACGTGAACTTTCGATTAAAGATGAGATTAAAATTTTTTATTCATTTAAGCATTTACTTCGGTAGTAATAATGAAGTTTGAACAAAGGAAAGGGTAAAAGAAGGGAGAAGTTGTAAAGGATGGAGGGGAGGGCGAAAAGATTAAAGAAATGTCGCGACTCGATTGTTACAACAATGATAATAAATAATTGAAACGTTCCATCGCATGTGTTTATAAATTATTATCGATAAACGTTGTTTTAATTAAAAGAACGTTTTAATAATGAACAAGTCGTGTCATGATCGTGGCACGCTTTTTGAGAAGAATTTTCGACGTGAGAGCCGCACTAACGACGAAAATCTTAAAGAAGAAAAGAGGTTAGTGATTAGTGCAAAACTTTATCGACTTACGTACTAGAAAGTTTTCAACATAAAATGATAACGTAAAAGTAGCGCGTAACATCAGAGAGGAAAACTTTAATAAAAGCCGTCGTCGACGACACATCTGCAAGTCTTTTCTCTCTCTCTCTCTCTCTTTTTTTCTCTCATTTTCTTTCTCTTTCTATATCTTTCTTTTTCTACCTATTTTTTTATATCTTTCTTTTCGCGTTGAGAGAAAAAGGGTTGCAGTCTCGCGATATCACAGTGCAATTATCTCGGTGGAAATGAGCTTTTGAGCTTTGCATAGATGCCTAAAACCGCGTATGCAATACCGAGAAAGCTGTATATGTATGTATGAAAGAGGTCGCGGACGGGAAAAGCTCGTATTTATACGTTCAGACGAGATAAAACGATGTCTTAGGGGCACCTGAAGCATTTACGGCATACCCAGCGCCACTCTTTTTAAAAGAGAGAGAGAGAGAGGGAGAGAGAAAGAAGGAAACTCAAACGGGCAACTCGACATTTTAAAATTCACGAGAAACTTGTTCGCTAGTGAAATTGCAGTAAATACATTATGAAAAATCTCTGTTTCCTTACACGAAAGAGAAAGAAAGTCAGAGACAGAGAAAGAGAAACAGAGAATAAAAAGAAGTTTTTTTCCATTGGCAAGAAATATTTTTTTCTTATTTTACATATAGAGATAAAATCATGATAATATTATTTTTATGATATTTCCGGAAAAGAATTATAATGAATCTTAAATTGACAAGTACAAAATCATCTTAATAAGAACCTTGGTTAACTTTACGTGTAGTTGGCCGAATTCTCTCGCAACTTGTAAGTACTCTGCTTGGTGGTGCTTTGAAATTAAGAGGTCAGCTGGATTTTACTACGACGAACTGTGTGTATACTTATTTCGAGAAGTCACTTTTTTCTATACTCCTTTTTTTTACGAATTCCGGAGAAAGGGGAAGAAATACGCAAGGTAACGGGATACGAACGGACGACTTTTAAGGTAAAGAGAGAGTGAGTGAATGAATGAGCGAGTGAAAAAGAGAAAGAGAGAGAGAGAGAGAGAGTCGAGAAAGTAGGGGTGGAAAGGTGCAAGAGGTGGGGTTTGCTAAGCTGAATAATTCAAGCTCTCATTAGGGCGACAAAAGCACCCTGATGGATAGCTGCTTGGCTTCGTTGGCCGTCGTCTGTATGAACGCACACGTATGTCATATTTCCCTACGTTATCGTTTATGTGTACGAGACACCTATTGCATTCACTTGAAATATTATATAGCCGCGTACGTTACAAAAATTTCGCTAACATGTACATACACACAACTATAAATTAGTATTCTTCAATATAGCAACAATTTATGCTAAATTTCGTGAGAGTTTTTACCCTTATTTACATGAATTCTATCTATCAATAAAATATGAATACACCATTCTACTATATATAAATATCTATTACTTTAAAAAATTACTTTTCAATTTGTTAAACTACGCTTACTAGACACTTTATATTGTATTACTTGCAAATTTTAATTTTGATTAACTCGGATTTTATTAGCCAATAAAAGATTATTAATTTTACAATTCATAGGTATCTAATATTTTAGATGATTACTTCAAAATCTGTTATAACGCTTCTCTCCAAGAATGATTAAATAGTATTCGCTAATAATTAAATAGTTAACATATTGTATTTCAACTTAAGTAAATAGTCGAGTGTTTCGTTATCGATCATCGTGATTCGTTATCCAACACGCCAGCCGTATTATAAACTCGATCACTCTCAGGCACTCCGTTTTATTTCAGCAATCACGAAGCGAACGCTTGCCAGACTGCATCGAAATCAAGCACGTCGAAATGATGAATTTTTTAAGTAACACGATAGCAAGTAGAAGAAGTAAAAGAAAAAGAAATAGAAAAAGAAAGAGAGAGAGAGAGAGAGAGTGAGAGAGAGAGAGGAGAGGGGGAGAGCGAACATCGCGATATCATTCCGCTCTCGCTATTACGCTCTTTAATTTGCACAATTCCAGAGCCAGAGTCGCAGACGGCAAAGTCCTTAAGCACGATAAATATCGTCTTCTTTCCTCGTCGTAGTAAACCCTCCTCCTCCTCCCTCCTTTTCCACCTCTACCATCTCCAGCATCTCCACCTCCTCATTTCTTTTTTTCCTCTTCTTTCTTTTTCCATCCCACTCGAGTCGTCCCCCTTTTGGTTTTATTTCGGATGTTCTTTCATTTCTTAAAAGGTTCCCGGTGATAATTAGCACAATGCGCGGCCACATTAATTATTAGCCGTGCTAATTACCCGAGGATAAATCGCTTGGTAAGGGGTAGACGAAAGAGGAGTGGAATAGGAGCGTAAGAGGGAAGGACGCTCGAGAGGACGTTGGGAGGGGATGTATACTGGGCGGAGAGGCCCATTACCGTTATTGCTGCAACAAACCGTCCAACAACAGCGATAAATACGAGCGAGAGGCTGGCGTTACAAATGTCTCTCTGAGTTATGATTATTTAGCGCCGCTTGCCTACCGAGTAGTAGTCGGCCCGTTTCGTTGTGGCCGGCAAAACCACCTCTATCTCTCTTGCTTTTCTATTCGAGTTTATCTATATGTATGCGTATATTTGTAATATGTCACTTCAACGAATAATTTTACCTTTAACTTATTTACTTTTCTTCTTCTTCTTCTTCTTCTTCTTCTTTTCTATTTCTTCTTTCATTTGACGCGATGATAATGTTTTTAAAATTATCTACTTCGTTTTTTATTTTGTTGTCGATTTTATAGAAATTTTTCTAGATTACTAGTTGGCCAAGTTAAGTAGAAAATTCAAGCTAAACTCACAACGATTTGGAATCCAGTAGAATTTTGTTTAAAGATTTTAATATGAGAATAATACCAACATATTTTAGTTTTATTTCTATTGGATATTTGATTGTACAATGTTTTTTAATGGTGATTATACACTTATTTAATAGTGATATACATAATTAATTTTTTTTTTCTTTAGTCTATAAATTTATTATATAACTATGGCTAATTCTAATAATTGTGCATGATATAAGAGTTTTTTTATGAGTTGGCAATATTTTTTAAAATAAAAATCACTAAATTATAGGACCCGTACCGTGTTTAATTAATTTTTCGTCATTCTTAAAATTGCTTGATTTTTACATAATTTAGCTCAATCTATTATATTATGCAAATAGTTTAACACAAATATTTCATGAAATTTAGTCATACTTCAATAACACCTACTGTAAAGTTATACCTAGATCTGTTATTTTAGATTCCATCAGCAAAAATGAATTTAAAAAGAAGCTAGCCGACCTTTACTTCACTAACGTAAAATTAAAAGTCTGTTAAGGGTTCAGCATATTTTATATTAAATGCTTATTTTTACGCAGGAAGTTATAATATTTACAATTCAAATGGTATTATAATGAAACAGCTTAGTCATGTTTTCTTTTTAATCAAAGTAACGCGAATGATCTTCTAAGAAGGAGATAAAAGTCTCATATTTTCTCTTTCTATCTTACGTTGACTTTGTAAAAATAATCACATTCGACGAAAAAACATTGTAAATTCACTTATTCTTTATTTTGTTTAAGCAGATTTTTCACCTCAGTTAATTCCTTCCATTAATGGTTTAGATAAAAGTTCTTATGAAATCAAAACCTTTGACGAGTTTACGTAATGTATTTATTTGTAAATTTACTAGCGTATTTTATCTATTATTGTGTATAAATTGAAACTTATGCCATTTTTAGAAAACAATGCTCTTTCTTTTTTTTTTCTTTGTATTATACGATATTTTGATCTTATTTTTTAAGAGAAATTTATGAATAAATAACTATTCAATATCTATCAAAATTAATTATACGAATATAATTTATTGTTAGAATAAAACAACAATGTTTTCACATTATGTTATGATATTGCAAAATTTGTAATACTTAAAAAAAATTATCATTTCAACGGACATAGAATCTTTCTCATAACGTAAATTCAGCAAAAAAGGTAAAAGATACCACCATGTTTACTAATTGGGTCATTAAGGTACCACAAGCAAGTCGCTTTTTTTGAAGTAGCACATTTAAATATAGTAAACTAGAAAATTTTCCAAAATAAATACAATAATAATACACCATTGTACAAAACGTTTTAAGAGACCTATCAACAACTTTTCGACAAATTATGTTCAAGCACTGCTATAACTAATTATGTGCACACTAATAAATGTATTTATTTTGTTATCAAATTTTTAATCAGCGTTAACGAATATGTCAAAAATTACGTACTTCTAAAGAAATCATAGTACTTTCAGTCAGATAATCTCTTTAAATAAATACCTGACATTATGCTGTAATTGTTCAATTAAACATTTTTTCTTTACTGTATTAAACATAATATTAGGTTGTTCAGTAAACTTTGATTTAATCGCATTTCCATTATAGCATTTTTATATATATGTGTAGATATATACGCGCATATACAATACTTAAAAAGTAATTATTTAAAAAATAATAGTTCTACTGAAATACCATCAAAGTTTTAATCGATCAATAAAAAAGGAATCTATTATTACCGACTGGAGTTTACCGATCGAAAACACAGTTGATTTACCTTAACCAAATAAATTTCAATCCACAAAGCAATTTTCTACAACTATCGATATTTACTGATGGCTGAATTACATACTTAAGTCCTAGCCGATAAGACAGGGCATTATTATTCATCGATCGATAATATAGAGATTTACTAGACTAACTGAGTTTTGTGACAATGTTTTTTTCTTTTTACAATTAGAAAAAATATAATAAAATTTAGAAAAATTTGGTTGGTATCATTTTATCGAAATAAATTTTACACAAAATGATTTTGATAGAATGTCAAATAAAATTTGTTACTATTTTAACGTCACCCAATTCGTCCACTTGTTATAATTAAAAATTATTTATTTATTTATTTGTTCGTTTACGGGATAAACCTATTAGTACAAAAAAAATAATAAAAAGAAAGAGAAAAATAAAAAAAAAATTAATAAATAATATATATATAGATAATAAATAATAAAAGTAGTATATAAAAAAGAATATGTAAAAATATTTACAATAAATTTTACAATGAAATAAATAAAATTTGCAATGAATTACAATAAGTTTAGACAAATTTTACAGTGCATTTAAACAGAATTTAACAGAGGATATAGACTGGTTGAATAGATCTATATGTCGATGAAAATGATGAACTGATTAGGACATTCTGTTAATGCAATTATGATAGGCATAAGAAGTATGATGAGCGCCAATGTATAACAAATTTTCTAAGATTTTTAAAAGGAACATTAAAGGAGAAAATTCGAATGATATCTGAACAATTGATAAACCCTTTAAAAATTTTGCAAACAAATAGTACGTCAGAAATTATCCTCCTCTTACTCAGCGTGTACATATTCATATATATGATAATATCATCATAATCATAACAAGTGATCTAAATTATACTACCATTACTTCTATTTCCAGCATTACAAATCTTTTGGCTACAAACAAAAAGATAAAATAGTAATTTAAATCTTTTTCTCATTTCTGTATTACTTATACAATTACTTGGTCCGGCGTTAAATGGAATATGTGAATAAGGGTGACGTTCTTTAACATTTTCCGGTAAGAATTTATCAGGATTAAAGACAAAAGGATTTAACCAATAATCTGGAATCTGTGTAAGCTATTTATGGTTATGGAAATTATCGAACCAGCTGAGACTGTATAATTTTCTGACAATTATTGTTTGCATCTTTCCTACATATTTGTTGCATATTGTTTACATATTTGAATGCATTTTCTTGCATAAGAATCTGCAGTCTAGTAAGTAGGTTTTACTACTCCTGGAAGATTATTTCCCGTGCAACCGGAACATCAATTCGGGAAAAAAAACGTCAATTCCAATTGTACCTAACAATAAGTTTTCTTAGGTTTTAGCCGTTAACTAAATCATAAAAATATCTACTGTCTAACAATCTACATTGAGACAAAGAGTCCAATTTACGATATTAATGTCTGGGATGAGATTACTCACTCAAGAAATTATAACTACGAGCCTGATTCGTGATATTCACGTATGGTTTGAAATTCTGATCACGAATCAGACTCGTCAAAATACAGCAAAAAATTTATAATATGCTCATTAACATAAATCAAATGAATTTATTTTTAGAACAATGAACCTGACTATTAGTAACACTCTCTTAGATGTTTGGTATCTAGCGGATCTATGATTGTGATCGATCGTATAGTAAAACAAAAAAGGAAAGAGGAAAAGAGTTAGTGAATCGATATCCTTTAGCAGAATGTTGTTGACCGCTATTCTTTCTTTAAGAGATCCTTTTTTTTCTTGGCGACCTGAACGCTACTTCACACCGGTAAAATATACAGGTGAAGGTAACCGGGCAGAGCTATCCGAGGCTACAAGTTTAAGATATTCAGTTTTCCTATAACCGTTGACTGAGTACTGTTTTCTGTTAAACTTTAACTAACTTTTATCTATCCTTAGTGTTTATTTTTTGTTTACAGTGTTTAATATATTAAAATGGAACTACGTTTATTTTTCGTAAGTTAAATTTAAAAGTTTTAAGTGCTTCCTATGGTATTTTATAATTAAACAATTTATTTTTTGAATATTTCGTGTAAACAAAATTATCTTATTTATTGGGATTATTATATTTTATTTCTTTTTTTTCTTATTATATTTTTTTTTTGTATTTACATTGATTTATTTATATTTTTATTTAAAGCAAATGCATTTAACATCAATTTGTACGCGACTCGTCGGTGCAATAGATAAGATTTAATTTATTCAAAGAAAATAGCGGTATACAACCAGTTATTTATTATTAAAGGATTTCAATCTATTTAAGAGATGTTTTATACTTAAATAGTTAAATAGTTAATTTTGTTGCGCGCAACAATCATAGATTCAAAAGAAACACATAATCAAATTTATATTAATAAATAAATAAATATATAATATATATATAAATTTTTTGATTATAATAAAAGTTTCAAGATTCTTACGATTCTACGTAAAAGAAAAGAAATGTCATTTGTAGTATAGTTATTCTGTTACATTTTTTTTAATGAAGTTCAATGACTGTGCGATGATTACGCCATTGTAAAACATTCCGTCAATCTTCCGGTTTGACCAGTGGTAAATTAAGCGGTTAGCGGATTAAGTAGCTGCGTTGGGCCTCGAGGTCTTAAAATTTCTTTTCATTGATTTTTAACTTAATTAATGTGTTGCGGTATGAAATTTTTGATTATTTTTCTTTTTTATTAATAACTTAATGGGAGTTTTTTTGAAACTTTTATTTTTCTGACTTGGGTTTAAGAGTCCCGAAATTTTTATCACTCGGGACCTTACTTGACTTTATTCGTCAGTGGGTTTGACTGGTACAGGTTTGAAGATTTCGTTCTCGTAACTGTAATAACAATAAGTTTTGACGTAATCATACTTTTATAACGTTAGAAAAAATTTGAAGTAGACTAAATAAAAAAAATAAAATAAAATTCTTACGAAAAAACTTTTCTTTACGATATCACGTAATACCGTATTTATTTTAAATATCACGTATTATTTTTTAAATTATATTTTTTACTACGTACGTCGTATTATACTTTTATATTAACAAGACATTAAAAATAATAAATAAATAAATAAAACTAAATATTAGAGTTTTTCTTTTTTTTGAAAATTACACTATTTTTTATAGCATATAATTTGAAATCGGTTTAAGCAAAGAAATGATATACAAAGATTTACAAATAAATAAATGGATATAATTTATAGTATCGAACGATGTAATTAATGGACCACGTACCGTTAAGACTGAATGCATATAACGTGTCTACTAACGGGGAATGCCGTCAATGACCCGTATGTATCGCGCAGGTAGAGACTCACGTAGAAAGCAGACATATATATAATGACCCCGATTTTAGATTAGAATATACACATATTTTTTTTCTATCTCTTTTTAAAAATAATCTAACAATAAGTTAAAAAGTAAGTTGAAAAGTTTGGAGCTTAATATAGAAACAATTTTTTTTTATCATACTCATTTTACTTCAAAAGAATAAGTTTTTTGTCGAGGCTCAAAACTTTTCAATTCATCCTGGTATATTAACAAATTGAACGCCACACGCGTTAGTATTAAAAAAATAATTGAGTGTCAGTCACCGATGACTGACGTGGCACTCAACGTTTTAACATACGTACGTTAAAAATAATTCTCATTACAATTTGTAAGTTTCAATTTTGATAGAAGATTGTAGCAGATCAATTTTATGTTATTTTATCTCATAGAATTTCTTTTTTTAATTTACTTATTATTCTTTAATTTCAGCTGTTAGTTTTGTGTATTTTAATTTCTGCTGAAGAATACCATACTACTAAGCGAACAAAGACAAGTAATACTGATACATCTATGCAAGAAGAACCTCCAGAAGGATATTATGCGTTTGTTGAATCACCAAATGCTGAACCACCTAAAGTTAAACCGCCACCTTATGTTGAAAGCGATAAAGAATGTCATGGTATTAAAATATTTTCTTTCCTTAATCCTTAAGTTTTATTAGTTGATTTTATATTTCTTTTACTTTATATTATAATAATTAATTGATATAAATTTTAGATACTGGTAAAGGAAAAGGATATGCATCTGTACATAATATTTGTGGTGATTTGAATAAAGGATTTATACCTAAAAATCCAATGAAGCAATATATCAATGGATCTTCCTATCCATTGTAAGTAAAATGTAAAACATTATTTATTACTTTTTCATATTATTCACATAATTCTTAATTTTTTTTTAATTTATACACATTTATATTTGTAGCACTTTGATAAAAAATCATACTCTCAGGTTTTTGAGCAAAGCTTTACCAATTTTAAAAGCAGACGAATCGTTACCTAAAGTTGCCAAAATTCAACCTGGGCAAAACTCGTAAGTACAACGATAAAAAAATATATTAATATATAAAAATGTACATGTTACAATTTTTTCATATTGCTTACTTTTGCAGAGTTGATCCTGATCGGAAACGAAGTAGAAATAAAAGATCTTCCGATACAAACGATAATGCAAATCGTAATGGTCGCAAATTTTGTGAGAATGGTAGTGGAGTGTATGTTATTTTATTGATTTGATTTATACTACTATATATGTATTATATATTTCGTAATATTATTAAAAAATAATTTTTTAAAATATCTTTATTTAGAGTGTGTATGTTGTATAAGGCCATTCAAGGTGAACCATTGGCAGCATCAGCAGCAGAACGTAGAGATGAGCCCTCGACGCAAGAATATCATCAACGAAATCCTGTTCAAGAAAAGCCAGAATATACTGGGCCACCAACCCCATGTCCAGCCAAAGTAGAATATGCTACTCCAGTATTCGCAAAAAATTATCAAGGAGTTTGGCGTTATGTTGTGCAAATTCCTTATGAGGGTTACTTTACACAAACAATTGAAGTTACTCGATGCATGTAAGTGATATATATATATATATATATAAAATAAAAGATAAATATTTTTTAATATTATTATTTTATAAGATTTAAAAATTATATATTTTAAAATTACCAAATATAGGCAATCAAGATGTCACTATTTAGATGGCGGTTGTCTATCTTCACCAAGATGGACGAGCTTACTAGTAGCTGAAATTTATTATCCCGAAACTTTTTTGGAAGGAAGTCAGACTGATAGATTTCCAGGTCCCAGAGATCCTGTTGTTGGTGTACCACCACCTGTACATGATTTCCAAAATTATCAACAGTACTTGCAAAAACGTGCAGGTGAAAATGAAGCACGTAATAGTGGTGGTTCTCAACATCATTGTGATGGTGTAGATGAAATGGGTTGTTTCCAGGTAACTTATTTGTTATAATTTGACAAAAAGTAAAGTAACAATTACTTTTATATGCTTGAGTAAATTCATCCTTCATTATTTGTGTTCCTTTTCTCTAGGTACGATTGTATTATGATTGGTTTTTAATACCAGGCAGCTGTAAATGTTGGCGACCTGATTATTTCAATCGATATGTTCGTCGTAGTGGATCTAGTACCGAATTATGATCATACCTATTTTCACTTATATACATATAATACTTAAATATTAAACATGCGTTTGTAAAACTATTAGTTCATTGTTTGTGATTAAAAGAGAACATTACTGGTCAAATAAATGAACGATAATAGATAGGTACGTTCGAGCAAAGTCTAAGTAAAATAAGTTAATCATAATTTAGATTAATTAATTATTCTAAGAATTTCTGCACATGAAAAAGGTCTCTTTGCAGAGAACATTTTCATTCGCGTAAGATTTGTTTTAAAAATCAACAATAACAATTGATCATTAAATTATTCGTAACGTCACTGGATTTACAATGCTGAGAACATTCAAAAGTAGCTTTCTCAATAAAGAGAGATTCTGCGACTGATTAAATCCTATAAATAATTACATAAATACATACATAAAGATATATATTTATGTTACAGACTGTCGTTGTAAGTATATCTGTTTGTTTATAAATGTTATAAATATATTGTTATTTATATTCTGATTTCACAATTTTATTTTATATATTAATTACTCAAGATTTTATATGTATATACCTTTAGAAACAAAATTAAATAAAAGAAAAATATTATTTTACTCTTACGTACTTAGATATGAAATACTTTTTAAAATTTAATTAGTATGAAATTTTATTTTATCTTCACGGAAAGCGTAGTATAATAAACTTGTAAATATTTATAGTTGATAAAAAATTACTCTTTAATCGAAGATAAATATGATATATATAAGATAAGTAACATTCAGTCGGCAAATAATTACATTATTTTGTTTTTTTGGTAAGGACCTCGTGCCTTTTACAACGCTTTTTCACTATACTTTCATGGCATTCTTAAATTTATCTAAATTAGCTAAAAGGAGATCGATATTGTTACATAATCATTGTGCTTCTTTCCATCTTGTAATACTCTCCGTCTATGTACTAAAGCAAAATGCTACTAAAATTAACTTCATTAAATTATATTTTTCTATAAATTTAAATATTTTCGATATGATAGTAAAGAGTATTTTACTTTTTTCTGATCATTAATAATTCTTTCTTTTTTGGTGATAAAGAGGAATGCCGTAATTAAATATCCAATGATGAAATAATTATTAATTTAATAATAAATTACGTCCGAGTATAAACTATTACATACTATAATAAACATAATTCATGATTTTCTATTTCGACATTGTTTGAACTTTTCTCTTTTACATTCATCTTCGTATATATTACACAATTAAAAATTATATAACTCCCATGTACATAATAACAAGAAAAGTGTATTGTACAACGGATGCTTCTTTTTTTTATATTAGACTTATTGTACAACAAAAATCTTCAACAGAAGCAAATATTTAAATCATTTAGAAGTTTGTTGATTTTTATAAGCCTTGTATTGTGTTTTCTTTTTTATCTTTTAATTAGTATAAATTATTTTTATAGATTACTTTTCTTGAAATTATAGGAAGTATAATTATTTTCAATCTACATTGTCCTGAAAAATGAGTTTTATATAACCAGGTGAACCTTCAAGAGGAACTGCACAGAAGGGACAGATTGCGATATAACCATTTGTACCGTGTGGTATTGCCACCTGTTCCCAGTATCTGTAAATAAATATAGATTGTTATTTTTTTTATTTTTCTTTACAGTTTCATGATAAACAAACTATTACGTGTAAAAATACAAGAAAAATTTTTTTTTATTTATAATCTATAAAAAGATATTATTTTGTCTATATAATCTTTAATACTGACTTCACAGTTTTTTCCGTAGCCATATGTCCACAAGGTCTAAATGCGTAAGTAGGTGGGCCTCTGTCAACGTAAAAGGCAGGTTCAATTCCCATTGTAAGTTTCACTACTGATCCGGCAACCAAACACATTGGACATTTTCTTGTTACTTTATCTTCTTCCTGTCCCCAATCGTGATGACCTTGTACATGGCCACATTTTAAATAAACATATGGTTGCTGTTGAGCTGTATCTGCTGCTGCCTTACGTGGAATAACTAGAGTATTTAATCCAACAGGACATTGCGGCCTGCCAGCATTTATAGCATCAACTAATTCTTCTAAATCATGTTTTGTCTATACAAAAAAAATATAGTATAAAGTATCTATATTAGATTTACTAATACGTAAATATTCATTAAAATTTACATTGAAGAACCTATAATAATAAATTTGAAAAAAAAAATTAAAATCAAACAAAATAATGGTACTTGCAAAATCTATATTACATTGGTAGTAAATCACATGTATCACGTTGAAAATATTCTTTGAAATTGACTATTTTTTTTAACAATAAAAAAGATTTTATTTACCGGTGATTTTGCAAGACCTTCCGCTGATCTCCAAAGTAATGTAGCCCCGCATAAATCAATAAGAGTACCATCTTGTAAAATATTATTTTCATCCTCTACATAATTTCCCTTTTGTTGAGCACTTCTACTCTCTCTAAGAGAAAATACTCCGCCACCGACACTAACTTCTCGCCAAAATCCACATTGGGCTTCTCCGCTACAGAATTGTCCACGTGGATGCATTATCAAGACTCCATTAGTTGTCAAACCATCAATTTCTCTATTTTCTTGCCATTTTGTTGCTTTTTCCTATACGCAGAAGAAATATGATCTTTTTCCTCTTAGGATACAACTCTGGATTTAATAATGTATTTATTCTACTATAAATCTTACCCCTAAAAAGATGTTTCTAGAACTATCAAAACCAGCCGCATAAATTCTAGCAATTCTAGGATTTGATCGATCAGCAAGAATTCTACAGGCAAACCTACTAATTGTACTCTGAGCTACCCGCCCTTCATTTGCAGTTCCGCAGTCACTACCACCAGGACATGTATCCATTACCACAAAATCAATTGGTGATTCAGATGAACGACCAATCTATGCAATGATCAATTTGTTTAAATAAAAAACATATGTCACAGATTTACTTTAAATAGAAATACGAATACGTAATATCGTCTTTTTTTAATTTGATTCTTCATCAAAACTTACTTGAAACATATCTGTTTCTTCATCTTCCGTATATTCAACTATAACAGCTTGTGTTCTAGAAAGTGTATACGAAATTGAATGCTGTTTTGTATTAAGAATGGCTTGTGAACTGTGAGGAGTTTTAACAATGTAATGTTTACTACGTTTAACACCATTTGGTATTGGTCTTTTAAATAAAAGGAATTTGCTTCTTCTCCTACCACGATCACCAGGTGGAAGATATCCGTTATACCTATAATAATGACTGAATACGTTAATAAACCACAATCTTTTTTAGTTTATTTAAAATTTGAATACTCTTTGGAATTAATATTATTCATATTTTGTAATTAAAAAACAATATTAAGTATATGCACAAAAAATACATATACTATAAGCGTATTATATATTTTTACCCAAGAATAACTAATTCTCCATATTTTACTAGCTGCTTTGGTTTATCATGGCGATGACTATGACATTCATGAGGATTCACATGTTGTCGGTTATGAGGATGTTTATTACGTGGACTATGAGGTGGACCGAGCGTTTCTCCTTCTTCCACCAGCAATGGACTTTCGCTACTACCACCATCCGATCTGAAATAATTTATATATTATCTATATTTAATCTTTCATATTAATTACTATACAATATTTATATACTTTTAGTACAATTATTTTAAACGCTTATGAACTTAAATAAAAATACCGATTATAGAACCAAAATAAGTTAAGTACAAAAATAAACAAAAGATCTTTATCTTTAAGAATGAAAAATTTCTATTATTTAATTATGATTTTACTCGCAATGCATATACAGTTTTCTTATTATTTATCATAAGATTACAGACAGTTAAAGACATTTATCATCAATATTAATTTTCTTTCTATTAATTAAGATTATGTAAATAAGATGTTTAAATAATACAAACTTCTAATAAAATTATGTACGATATACATAAAAAAATATATATTTATAATAAAAAAAATTTTTTTAAATATAAAAAAAATTGTAAAAGATACATTATTTCTCATGTGTTTTGAACATAAATGAAAACAAAATTGTAACAGTATAACATTAATCTCTAATATATAAGAGCAATGAAACCTTATCAATACGATATGCACATATAAAATGTCAAGATTAGTTACCGTATCACCATTGTGTGTTCTGCTTTTAAACCAATTTTGCTCCAACTGTGAACACTCGCAACATGAGCCACTTTAAAATGTTAATAAAAATAAACTTTATTTAATGAAAATAATAAAACGTTATATGACTAGTTCAATGAAGTACACGAAACCGTTATTATAAATGCGAAGCTCAACAACATTCGAAATATAAATTGGACGTTTCATGATTACAAGTTACACGATAATCACATTTATTACCGAGTGTGCATAACACGCTCGTAGCTTTAAAGTTCAACACACTCTTATTATCGACATATACGTGAACACTTTACATCATATATATATATATATATATATATATATATATATATATATATAGATATGTGTGTATATATATAAGATTTTTATATATAATAAAATTAAGAAATCTCTATAAAGACATAGATCACTACAAGACAATTTTCTTGGATTGTTTTCGTGTGATCATTTGGACAAGCAGATCCGTATAATACATGCAATCACATAAAAGACTTCAAGCTTCATTTCTATTGTAAACTGCCATCTGTATATATTATCTTAAATCACTTAAAGCTTCATCTGGATTGGTCGATACTAACCTATTGTATATCATTTGTATATTTCTACTTTATACTATTTGTTATATTTGTTTATTTTTATTAATTATAAATGTTTTCTCCTATTATTACATTGATTAATTAATTATTTTATAGTAATATATGTTATGGAAGTAATATTTTATTTAGCCTAAAGCCTTATTAATATTCCTCTTAATAACGACCAATGGTAAAACAGTAATTTAGACATGGACGTATCGAAGACATCACGTGATTACTTCTAATTGGTCTATTTTGATGACAATTTTAATTCAAATCTATAGTGGCACATTTCAAATGACACTTTTGATATTAGTTATTGTATCTTTGTAATTTCTAACATTAATACATTAATAGTAAATGTAAAAAATGGTAATAGAAATAAAATATGATGAGTAATACAATTACGTCAAAATTAAAAAAAAAATCTAAGAAAAATGATTTAGACTTTATTCTTACAAGTATCATGCAAATTTTTAATGAGGCTATAAATAAATTTCAATTAGCGGTGAATAATATTTAACAAATAATAATAATATTTAAGTATATATATACATTATTCTAGCTATATTCATATTATTATATATAATTGCAGATTACAGTGCCTTTATTAATTGAAAATTCAATATTACAATCACTCCTTACAAAGGAAGAAATGGAGTTAGTAAATAATATTATATTATTTACTGATAAAAGGCATCAGTCGGATTTATGTAATTAAAAATGTTTTTTATATATAAAAATTATTTTTAAATTTGATTATTTTTATTTTATTTTTTTTTTAATGCAATTAATCTAGCTTTATCAAGAATTTCAAATACTTCGTACGAATCTTCGACAAGTGGATTAAACGAAGATAGAAATATTACTGATGATATGGTTTTCAAAATGCTCAAGGTAATTTTTATTTCATTAATGAAAAATTTCATTTATTTTTTATTTATTATTTATTTTTTATTTATTATTAATTTTCATTCATTAAAAAGATTATTTTTTAATTAGATATTGTATAGTTATTCAAGTATTCGTGCAGCTGCTCCTTCATATCAAATGAACATTTCAACGCAATCGTCGTTATTTAAACATTATATTTATTATTTTCTGGATTATGTTATATCAATAATGCAATTAATGCCGAATGAAGAAATGGCAAAAAATCTGCATTATAGGAATGTTTGGTTGCGTCATAAAAATGCTCTCAAAGAAATCAATAGTAATTTATATATTGCAACGTATTTCTTTTTTTTATATCATTATATGAAATATAGTTTAGTAGTATTTTATATCACTTATGAAAAAATATTTTTCTATGTTATTAGAACTTATTGCAAATTTGGAAGCGCAAAGAGAGGACAAGGAAAAGACTATGGAAAGTACAATGACACAATACAAAAACGATACAATGATTATTGATAGATTAAATCGAATGTGTTTAGAAGATATAAAAAGTATTAGGTAAAATTTTAAAAATATCAAAACGATTTTTGTAACTCAGAATTAAATAATTACTTTAAGAAAAAAATGATTTCTTTGTTTAGTAATAATAACGAGAAGAAACAATATTTGCTTTACAAAAGTTGGGAATTGAAACGAGATAAATTACATGATCAATTAGATCAAATCAAGAAAGAGTTAGAAACTATTAAAACTAGGAATTTCAAAACGATATCGGATATTAATAGCAGAAGGTTATATTTATCCATTTTTTTAAATCTCTATTAAGAATAGATACATTATGTATCAGTGAATATAATAACAAATTAGCAATATTTATATTTATACTTTCAGTACACAATATAATATTATTTATTAATTTAAATATTTGTAACATTTAATTTCCGTAGAATGAAAACCGAAGCTCAGTTATTGAGTTTAATTAATAAATACGATGTAGATATGGATGACAAATTATCTGAGTATGAAGAACTCTGCAAAACTTATGAATCAGATAAGGTGGAAAAAAATTCTTTAAAGGTACACACATACACACACACACACACATATTATTTCTACCATTTTTGTCATTCTGCCATGTATATACCGGGTGGTGTTCTAATATGACAATTTCAAATAATTCCTAAGTTATTCGTTTTACGAAAAAATGTTTCAAACAAAAGTTGCATTGTGTCTAAGGAGGCACATAGTACTCTAATCTGTTTTTTATTATCTTATTTTTTTATCGAGATATTATAGTCACCTTTAGTTTTTTAAATGAAATTTTTAATATTTTTTATCGAATTTAGATAATTAATTAAATATTGTATGAAAAGATATTATGCAATGTTAGACTTAAGATGAATAATTACTGACAATGAGAGAGACTTACATAACATGGTAAATTCCGACATGTAAAAAATTTACATAATTGGAGAGGCTGTTTAGAATAACATATTGCACACCAGAAATAAGTACAGCTCAACCATTTTCAAGATATGAAAAGAAAAAGTTTTATTAACATTTTTATATACCAGTTCGTTTCAGCACTTGATATAAGATACTGACAGCGCACTAACGAATAACATAGGGTCGTAATTTATTCTGAGCAATCGCTGCATTGAGTCAAAGACTACTTTTTTATTTCTTAATAACAACTTGATTATTATGTTTTTTATCTTCATATGTACTATTTTTGTTACGTCTTGAAAGTTATAAAGTGTGTTTACGTTTCCACTCCTCTTTTACATAATTTTTTACTCTAGTAAGTTATATATATATATTTTTTTTCTTATCATATTCACATTCCTTGACATTAATTTATTTATTTCTTCTCACTTCTATTCTCTCTTCTCTATTCCAAGCTTCCTTGCATTCTGTCACGCTCGGCTAACTTCAAAAATCTTTAAATTAATTTAAGTTTTTCTACGAATTTTTTTAGAAAAACATGTGACATACATCTCAAAAAAACATTTTTTGCCTTGAATTAAAAAAAAAATAAGGGTGATTACTTGAATTTTTCAAAAAATTTGTTTGTAAATAGCATTTAAAAACATACAATAAGAAAAAACGACCTATTCGTTGAATTTTTCGACAAGTTATAAGCATTTTAAACAAAAAACCTCAAATATCTAAAAAAATTCATATTTCAAAAAAGAGTAGTTGTAAAAATAAAAAAAAAGATCATGAATACGTCTTTTGTCGGGTTTAATATCATATAAAATTTTCACCTGAATCGAAAGGGATCACTTAAAAAAGTGGTCGATTTGATGTGGAATGACACAATATATATATAATGTATTATAAATATATAAAATATGTATTATAATATATTTATAGTATTAATGAATTATAAAGATAAATTTAGTTCTAAACCATATAGAATTTAAACTATTTAATTTAATTTAATTAATCTATCTTAATTATATATATGTAATTTAATTTATTAAGAATTTTTAATTTAATTATAAATAAATACTAATATATTTATATATACATTATGTGCATTCATTATTTCAGGCGGCAATAAAATTACAAGAGGATACGTACAACTTATTTTTGAAAAATGTTTTTGATGAAACTTCGGAATATTATACAGGTTAAATGAAATATATTTAATTATCTGCTATTTTCAAAAACATAGACATTTAACGAAAGCGATTAAATATTTATAAGCGTTTAGCAAGATTTTGTTTGTATATAATAATCTAACTGGAAGTTTCTAAACGATCTCTAATGATGTATTATTACGAACATTTCAAAATTCTGAAGGACAATAAGAGTGGCAGGTGTTATTAATTACGAATAGCATATAATAAAAAGCTTATTACAACAGAAACTCGTTATAAATATCTTGGAAGAGTATTAAGCGTTAGGAATATATTCCGAAACGATAGGTAAGAAAGTTAGAATCTATACATAATTAAGTAAATTACAAACAATTTAATTGTTTACAATTGAAAGAATAAAAAATTAGCCGAAAATTTGTAAGAAATTAGAAAAAAATATAAGACACCAGATATTTCTTTATTCTTATAATAATAAAAACGAATAAATTGTTGAACATTCTATTCTTGTAATTTTCTTTATTATTAATTATACTTTTTATACGTACTATTTCTTTTATTCCTTCTTCAGTTATTTTTATTCACTCCTGCCAAAATTCGAACTTCTTTTTGACTAAATGTTATTATAAAATGCAAAATTGTTTTCTACAATTGTTTTTCATCCATAAAAGGAACAAAATTTCTTTATGGAATTGTCCGATTCAGTTGCTAGATACATTCTTTATATATATTAATGTACAGCTACATATAAATACAATAAATAATAAATAAAACAAATTATTATTATTATTAATTGGTCTAGAAACTTGAAAGCTCATTGCAGCAAATATCAAACCCCGTCAATATTCTCGTCTCTGCGCAAGATTCTTCCATTTCGTATTTCGAAACTTTTGTATTTCATTTCGCTAATTGTAAGATATATTTTAATATTGTGTTCCTATCTAACGACGTCTTAATCTATCCAATGGTTTTTTCCAATTTAATTTACTGCTTAGTATTTTATACACACTTTGATCATTATTTATACGCGCCACGTATAATAGATTGCTTACCATTAATGCGATTTTATGACATTGATAATATTCGGAAATATTTTAATAAACAAACATATTAATATAGGAATGGGAGTGTATGAGAAGAATTAAAGGCTTAGAGCGTGTTAGTCATGTGTGTGAGTACTTATGAAATAATACGATCGACAAGTAATAGTAATTCTACTCTAGTAGAAGATGTGTGCATGCATGTATGTGAAATTAGGTGATTGGCAATTGAAGGAAGTTTCTAGCGTTATTTAGTTGTGTGGATACGAGATTAATTTGTTTATATAGGTACATATATATCAGAGTCAGAATAAGATTGTCAGAGTGAGAATAAGAGTGAAGCGTCAGAGTAAAAAAGCAAAGAGTTGAAAAAATCAAGTGTTCGGAAATAAGAATCTGAGACTGTGAATTTTATTATTTGCTATATATTTTTCCTCATTTAACTATAATAAAGAATATTTATCATAATAATAATACCCTAATAGTGACAAAAAAAATAATATATAAAATTAATATTTGAATAAATAAAATGAATATATATTTATTTTTATACGTGTAAGATGTCATAACAAGATAAAATATAATACATTTTTTTTATAAATCATTCAACATACATATTTTGTTTATATACAAGGTTATTTTCCAAATGGAAATTTATGTACAAATTATTATGTCTGAAAGAGAAGAGGAAAAGTAATTAGCATTTAAAAAAATAAAAATAGTAATTAGCATTTAATTATACGAAAGATGACTACATAAAACTGGATCGATCGTGTTTTCATTGTACAGAAGATTTAGTTGTGTGTCGGAAGATACTACGGAGATTCATAGTCTATCTATTTTATATATAATTAAAAAAACAATGAAATCAATTATTTTAACGATGCTATTGTTATTCAATTATTGCTCCAAAAAAACTTCATCTTTTTCTTTGCTAAAATACATTTTGTCTTCGGATGGAAATGAATTGAAGAAAGTTAGAAGCGAATCGGAACTTTACGGTGATGATACTGTCTTAGATTTCGTAAGTTTAATATTAATTTCCTTTTTTTATAATAAAATATAGGGGTATATTTATATATTCCAATACTCCAATACATCAGAGTATTTTGATGATTCCTGCGTGCGATGTAATATGATTAAATTGATAAATACAAGAGCAGTTTTATTGTAATGAACTTTTATTTTATTTCTTGTGGTACTTAAGGTTATGAATTAATTACAAAAAATAATTTACATTTTATTCATTGTCAATGATAATATATACACATACATAAATATTGATAATATTGTTTTGTAATAAATTTCTATTAACATATTTCTTGCTACACTCAAAATAAATATATAAATATATATAATTAGCGTTAACTTTGTGAAATTCGTTAATTGATTCGTAAAATGATAAGCTAAACTCTGCAATTATTAAACTGACCAGTGAAGTATGAAAGAAGGCAGAATTACATACTTTAACTAATTGTAACTAGTTATTTTCTAAACCTATTAGTTTTAACATTTAATAAAATTCTATTTATATACTTTCTAAAAAAAGTCTAGTTATTTTGTGTAAAAAAATGATTTTTGACATATATATATATATATATATATTTAGATTGGGTTAGTTGAGCGTCACGGATATCCAGCCGAAGAGCACAAAGTTACTACAGATGATGGTTACATTCTAACAATACATAGGATACCTTATAGTCCTATATCAGACAATAGTACAAAAAAACCGGTTGTTTTTATACTACACGGGATGCTTGCATCATCTGATTTATGGGTTTTCTTGGAACCTGAACGAAGTATTCGTAAGTAAATTACATTAGATCTTAAGTATATTTTTTATTATAAAGTACGTCAATGCATTCATTAATAATTATAATATATAGAGTCTTTTAAAAGTCGCTTAATCGAACTGAAGCATTATCGATTTCTATTTTGACAAGTACTTAAAAAGGGGCACAGATTTATAAAGATTCTTATCATGAAATAAAAAATACAAAAATGTTGTTATTTTATTAATAAACTAATATTGATATTTCTTTCTTCTTTTTTTCGATAAAGTGACTTTTGGGACACCCTGTATATCATAATATAATATAAATATAACTTTACAATATATTTTAATATATATAATAAAAACTCTCAGAGGAAAAAAAAGTAGAAGTTACTGATAATTACATTTAATAAAACAAAAACTCTTATCTTACATTTAAAAATTTTCTTAAGTCTATCTTATCTGAAAATCTATCTTATTGTTAAAAGTACCGATAACGTAGACCATATGTTTGATACACAATTATCGACAATTTTACATTTTACCGATCGATATGTGCTCTAATAGATTAAGCCTTTCGTTAGGACATACTTTGGCGCGAGTATTGTTTCACTTAAAGTCACTTGTACATACGTATCATCGCATGGTACAATCTTTATATGGGTGGTTAATAACGAAAGTGTTAAATAATTGTAAGACTAAAAACTTATCCGTTTTACATACAGTAGGTGTAGAAAGTATTCATATACTGATCAATTTGAAATAAAACTTCGTAAAATTATTGTTTATTAACTGATTTTTTATAAACAAAAAATATGGACATATTCTCCAACATTTCTAGAATAGGTAGAATCCAACAAATAATAATATATTTATATAATTTACGAAATTAATAAAAAAATACAAAAATTTAGCGGAAATATGTAGACAATAAGTACCCGTACATGTCGTAATTTTTCTAAATATCATTAAAAAAAAGATAATAAATATATATATATATATATATATATATATATGATAAAAAAAAAATAATAATAGTAATTATAATAAATAATAATTATACCCGTTTAGCTTTTCTACTTGCTGATGAAGGATATGACGTTTGGCTTGGAAATTATCGAGGAAATACCTACTGCAGATCTCATGTTAATATGACGACGGATGACCCAAACTTTTGGAAATTCAGGTATAAATAATATGAAGATAAAATAGTCGATAATGTGTTCGGATAAACATTTTAAATGACTCTAAAAAAATTTTAACCACTTCGGATAACAGACTTTTTATTTTCAATGATGTTGCAAAGTATTTAAGAATATAACATTTATCAATATAATTTCGTCTACAATAAGTTCCGTATAGTGTTGAAAACATTATCGATGGCGTATTTTAACGCGAGTTTTTTCATTATATACATATGTTACTGTTAAAACATGAAATCCATTAATTTGTGAAATAATCAGCTAAACCATGAAATAGCTACATTGACTGGTTGAAATATAAAAGAAGTCAGAACTATATATTTTAATTAGGTAATATAAGAATTCACGCAAAAGTCGAGTTTTTAAAGAATTAAACTGAAATTTGATCCGTATATTAGATCCGATAGAACAGCATATCTAATAGAATATTTTTTTCAAAGTACAGGAAAATATAAGAACAGATGATTACGAATATTGTTGTAAAAAGAAAAAGCAGAGTTTAAAAGTGGATTAAATTTCAATCTCATAGTTTAACTACTCGCCTCTCGTGAATTCATATTATACAATCAGTTATTTCATAAAACAACTGTTTTAAGTGTATAATAAAATTTTTTCTATATGCTTTCCCTAAAACACCTAATTATTTCGGGTTGTTAAATTTTTCATGAATTAATTACATTATACAATTTAACGGAGACACATACATATTAATATAGATATATAAGATATATAAAATTCATTTCAAAGATAATATAATATTTAATTTTATTTCATGTTGTTTATATATGGACAAATGATTTCTGTTCAACAGCTACCACGAAGTTGGCTTACACGATATTCCTCAGAGCATCAATTATGCTCTTAATTATACAAAATCAAAGAAATTATTTTACATAGGGTATTCCATGGGTACATCGGCTTCCTACGTTATGTTATCTATGAAGCCGAGTTACAATGATAAAATGAGATTAGTTATAAGCTTAGGACCTGTTTCTTATTTTAAACACAAACTTCCACCATTATTAGATCGTTTGATAAAAGTGACTCCACAAATTAAGGTAAATATTTATTGTTTGCATATATATAATATGTATATACATAAAGTAGAAATAAAATATGTTTATATATTTGTATGTATGTGGATTATTTGCATAAATAAAAATTCTTTTACAGGTCATGTTAGAGGAAGAGGGTATTTATGACATCTTGCCACAATCAAAAATATCAAAATCGATAGGTAAATATTTATGTAACAATAAATCAATTTTCCTACCAATATGTGCATGGTTACTGTATAGCATTTCGGGACGTGATACTGCACAAACGGATGAAGTAAGCTAATAACAGTGTGCATAAAATTTATATCTATATATTATATAAAATAAAAACAGCGTATATAGAAAAGCAATAACTATACATATAAGTACTATATTTATTTGTTTAAGTATTTATATATATATAATAATAATAATAATATATTTATAACTAAATAATATCATACATTAAATTTACATATGTATTTAAAGATGACATAAAGTTCATAGAAAATCTTGTTTACAGTCAATGATATCATACGCCTTGAATTATATGCCTGCTGGCGTATCGACTCAAAGTATGTACCATTACTATCAAAATTATTTAACAGGTAAAATTGTTTTCTTATAAATATTGTTATTATGAGGTATTATTGCTTATTTGAATTTTTAAGTAAATGTAAAATTTTCTTTTCTTTAATCGATTTTATTATAAGGTAATTTTGAAGCTTATGATTATGGATACGAAGGTAATCTTATTAATTATAAAACACCAAAACCTCCAATTTATAACGTAAAGAAAATAGTTGCACCAGTTGCATTAATCTACGGACTTAATGACGCTGTAACAAATGAACAAGTAAGTTTAATTTTATTATATTTTCAAACATATTCATTTATTTAACAATTTTGTTATAGGATGCTACAGCATTAAGCAAAAAATTACCTAATCTTGTCACCTGCGAAGCTGTTCCGTACGAATGTTTCTCTCACTTGGATTTTCATATAGCGAAAGATGTGAAATCATTAGTATATGATCGAGTATTACAATTAATGAAAGACTTTTAATGATTTATTTAAATATAATAAAATATCGATAAAAAAGCGATGTAATTGATTTTAATATAAATAAATCAATACTTTTGATCCTGATGATACCTAAATTTACAATATTCCTTCGTTTTTAATATGTTATGAACGATAAGTTTAAAGTGTGTGAGTATAATTTTGTATGTGTATTTGAGATAAGAACACGAAGCGTTGCACAGTTATCTAAAATCTCGAAAACGTGGCCAAAAGTCCAAAATAAAAGTTTTTTTTGAGAGACTTTTAACCATAGGAATATGTTTAATGGGCCCCGTAGAGTCTTTTCAACTTGTTATGGATAAACTTTTATGGATAAATGCTTATGTACATTATCATTTGTTATGGATAATGCTTATGTACAATATCAGTTGAAACGTGAGCGTCGAGCACATCGCATGTGTGACTTCTTTTAAAAATTATGAGCTGTGTTGAGAACGTGTAGTGAAAGTCATGGAATCTGAGGAAAAAAGAGTAATGCATAGCAAAAGAGTAAATGCAAGTGCATGTAATTCAGTGTAAATTATTGGAAAATATTATTTACCTTATTTACTGTCATTCCTGTGGAGTAAAACCGTAATAATATTTTTTTTTCATCTATGAAATTACGTAACCACGTTACGTATCAGTATTATATGACATTATACTAATAAGCACGAGGTGAAAAATTCAATTGAGTATAAGACTTATTGTTAATATATTAATAGTATATCTTTAAGGGGTTATACGCAGTTGCGAGGCTCGAAAAAGACGTATTTTCATGAATTTTTTCTAGAAACAGTTTTTATTTCTCAAAAAAAATTGTTGGTAATTCAAATAGAGTGAACTTTTGAGAATACAATAGCGCGTCGATTCTGTAAAAATATTAATCTGCACTGCTCCTGTAGATGATTTCCTGAACGTCCTCTAAAAAAAGACGTTTGGCGGTGATCTCCATTTTGGCGGTTTGGATTATCCGAAATTAAAAAATATGGTGGATTCTTTTAAAGGATAGATTAATGCAGGTATTAACGAGAGGAATTTTAAAACTTTTGATTTTTGACAAAATGGCGTCTATTTGAAAAAAAGTTGTTGTTTTTGACTAAAATTTTCGCTCTAAATTGTAAAAAAAAAATAGTAATAATTTTTTTAAATCTTATTCCTCTCGTCAATACCCGAGGAATATATCTAAGAATATTGTGTAAAAATATAAGACAAATCGGTTGAGTTATTTCTGAGAAATCGAGATCACCGACTTTGAAAATACCGTTTTGAGAAAAACGCGTTTAAAGTTTCAAAGAGACGTTTACACATAGTTAAAAATTTTTGTTTGCAGCTTACATGAAGTGAAGAATATTTGTCGGATCGATTTGAAATTTTCAGAGAATATACTTAAATATATGTACATTCCGAAAATGCAAAAAAAAAATCGATTTTTTGAAAATCCTAACTGCGTATAACCCCTTAAGGGATCTGACCACCTAGATCATTCAAAAAATGGGTATATTCTAAAAAAATTCAAAATTCGAAATAAATTTTTGGCAAAAATATTTTAACACGTTCCCTGCCAGACCGTTTTTTGAAGACTATCCATTCGGGCCGCATGGGGCGTATGCGCTCCACGCTTTACAATTGTATTGTTTTATTTCTGGCGTATGAATAAAAATAATTAAAATAGTGCAAAAATCATAATTATCAAGGAAAGGGAGTATAGTTTAAGATGCATAACACAACAAACCAATAAATTTATTTTTCTAGAAATTAATTTAACAAATACCTGGCACGTCAGAATCATCACTTGAAAAACTGTTGCTGTGTGATGCCATGTCCGCTTATAAGGAGTAATTATTGTAAAATTTGGAAAAGTTCTGAAAAAGAAAAGGAGGGAAAATTGCAAACAAATTTAAATGCAAAATACCCTAATCTATAATAATCTATAATAATCTATAATAATATATAATAATATATACGTACCGTATTTCCTTTGTTTATTGTACTTTAGAAACACACTGAACTATAAATGAATCCCTGCTGCAGTGAAGTAGTAACTGTTCTGTCAACGGCACGCGAATAAATGACTAATCGGAACACGAGAAATACAGTTAAAACAAATTGCGGTAAAAAAAAATTGTCTATCGCGTCGCGTGGTGCGCATACGCCCCACCATCAAATGAGCACATCAGCAACAGTATTGAGATGTCTATAATTGACTGCATAATGGATTTTTAAAAAATTCGTCATTTTACAATGATAATACCAAATGGCTTGAACGGAAGGTGCAGCGTGGGGCGCATACGCCCCATGTGGCAGGGAACGTGTTAAAGAGCGTGAATGTTACACGCCGACACTTTAGGTAGACAAATCTTCGTGGTTGAAGACAACTCCTTCGACAGAAATCTTGCATTATGTCAAAATAAAACTATAACCAGAAACATAAAGCGGCGAAAAAATATAAAGTGGATGATAAGGTTAAAACTTCGTAAGTTCATCTGGTGTTTCTTTGAAATTAATACCGATATTTACGAGTTTTTATCAAATAGAACGCATAAGAAAGTTTTTATCTATCGCAGATCCCTTAGGAGATTACTCCTTAGTAGACGTGGGAAGTGTCGAATATGTAGACATATTTTGAAACCGCATATGTCGAAAACAGTATATTTTGCATAAATTTTGTGTGTATCTTGAATATAATTATCATATTTTCGAAATGGGCCATAACACTTATTGTTTAGTGAATTACAAAAATAACGGAAAAGACAGCCAATATAAATTTTACACATTACTATAGTTTGAATTAATGTTGAAAAAATTATGCAAAAATTAAAACTCTACCAGATTCTTGATAAAATTCATCACAATTGATTTAATTGTATTGATTATATAGTATTTGTGTATTAGTAAACTTGCAGCCTTCAATTTTTTCAAACCCAAGTAGTTTTAATCATTTATTTTATTCTAAATTAATCGAACATTTTCGGTTAATTCAGACTAAAATTTTTATTTATTGAATAAAGTTTAACTTAAAAAGATAGTACTGAAAATACTGTAAGAAAAATAATGTAGGATGATAGAGATCGTTTCTCTCAGTGGAAATGCATGAGTTTGTTTAGACAATACCGCTTGAGAAGTTATGTTATCTAATGTTTATTAGATCGAAACCTGTCGAATATTCTTTATCGGAAATAAAAAAATAGTCTAGATGTTATTTTCGGTAATGGTCCAGAAGTATCAGAAACGATAAAAGAATGTTGTTCAGTTCAATTCAGTTCGGGTCAGTTTCTGGATCAGTTTTCAAGTCAATTTTAGCTAATAGATGGTAAGCTAATAAATTTATAGCAATATATCTGTGTAATCTTAATATAACCTTATTTCTGTTTATTCTTTACTATCATTTTTACCGTATCCTCACAATACTAACAATACTTATATTTCTGAAACAGAAGTAAAAAAAAGAATGATAAGGTCAATGTAAAAGGAACGGAAGAACAGAAAACTTAAAAAAATGTACTCAAAAATCATTATATTTTATTATTTATACCATTATTCTTTATATCACGTTTAGACCAGTCAACGAGGGCCAAACATCTACTTTTTTAGCTGAACGCCTGCATATTTGATCTAAGGGTAAGTTGACGACGCTGAATCGAATGGTGCTAATTTTATTTAAATTTGATCCCGAGGTTTTGAGAAAAAGGGTAAAAAAGGGTAAAAAATAGCCTTATCTTAGAATCTAGGCATTTAATCGAAAAAAGTTTCAAACAACAGTTGTAGAGAATTGAAAAATAATAAAAAAATGGTCTATGAGTTATCTTCGTATTTTCAAAAATAAGCGAATAAAATTGGATTGAAGATGGGAAAAAAATTGTAAGAGTGGGAGAAAGCAAGCTTATCCCTCCGTCGCGTTTTACACGCGAGCGAGCTAGTGTGCGTGCGTGCGTCCGTGTGCACTAATCACAAACGAAGGATCTTTGGCAATCTTCGGGACTCTCGGTCTTGAATGAAAGTGCGAGTGAGAGAACAAACCAATATTTCTCTCTTTTTATTTATCATGCGATAACGAGTATTATTGTCCTTGGCCATCGATTGTTGAGCGTTCTGATGTTTCTCTTTTTATATTTTTTCTTTCGGTAGCAAGAATTTTACGTCTTGGCCATCGAGCGTCGAGCGTTTTGTATACGAGTGCGAGTGAGAAAGAAAACCGATATTTCTCTCTTTCTATTTTTTCATTTGGTAGCCAGAATTTTACGTCTTGGCCATCGTGCGTCGAGCGTTTTGTATATCTATATATATCGGCGTATAAGCGCGGCATTTTTAAATCGAATCTTGATGCTTATGGCACGCCGTTTCTTTATTTATTGTCAAAAATAATGAACCTTGAATAAAAAAAAAAATAATTCATTTTAACAGAAACTATTATTATTTAGTTGAGAGTAAAAATAATGAATTAATTTTGTGTCTCGCCATAAAATTAATTAGAATAATTAATTGATATAAATTCTTTGCCTCACAAAAATTTATTTGTATATCAAATTGAATACGTATTCTCTTTAAGACGAAATTTAAAATTTAAATATTTTTCCTATTAAATTATGTATTTTATAAAATTTTAAATTACTGACTTTTTGTCTCGTAAAAATTTATTAGTGTATCAAATTAAATACATATTTGAAAACAGAAGAATTTTATATCCACACATAAAATTAATTCAAGATATATATGAAAGGATATTCTAAAAACGTGGAATTTATTTTTTGTCTATACGTAATTTTAATTCATTTTTATTATATTATAAGAAAACATTAATGCATTCTGATTCATCTTCGAAGTCTTAAGAATTGTACGAAATAAATTGAGCTATTATCAAGTGGTGCGTTAGCGTAAGTAGTAACGTCTTCGCTTCTCGCGCTGGGTATTAACGTTCGATTCTTTGTGGGGGAATTATTTTTTTTATAAGTTTTTCTATCCTTAACAACGAGACGGTCAGTGAGTCCCACCTCAGATTTTTTTCAAATTTTGCACTAACGATATAAAATTTATTAAGAAATCAACATTATTACGCGAGTAATAAAATTACCAATTATAAATAAAATAATATCCAATAAATAACAAAAATTAATTTTTAACGTGCCGAAACGATACATTTTTTAGGATGATATTTACAGGATGAATTTGTAATTTAAGTAATAAACTTCGTTTATTTGCGCAGGATGTAAAAAAATTTATTGCTTTGAATTTTTTTGTAACAATTTTAATTTTTTTCTATATATAATTAGAAATTAGGAAATGTAAAAATAATTTATATAACCTGAGGATAGAAAAACTTATAAAAAAAATAATTCCCCCACAAAGAATCGAACGTTAATACCCAGCGCGAGAAGCGAAGACGTTACTACTTACGCTAACGCACCACTTGATAATAGCTCAATTTATTTCGTACAATTCTTAAGACTTCGAAGATGAATCAGAATGCATTACTGTTTTCTTATAATATAATAAAAATGAATTAAAATTACGTATAGACACAATATAAATTCCACGTTTTTAGAATATCCTTTCATATATATCTTGAATTAATTTTATGTGTGGATATAAAATTCTTCTGTTTTCAAATATGTATTTAATTTGATACACTAATAAATTTTTACGAGACAAAAAGTCAGTAATTTAAAATTTTATAAAATACATAATTTAATAGGAAAAATATTTAAATTTTAAATTTCGTCTTAAAGAGAATACGTATTCAATTTGATATACAAATAAATTTTTGTGAGGCAAAGAATTTATATCAATTAATTATTCTAATTAATTTTATGGCGAGACACAAAATTAATTCATTATTTTTACTCTCAACTAAATAATAATAGTTTCTGTTAAAATGAATTATTTTTTTTTTTATTCAAGGTTCATTATTTTTGACAATAAATAAAGAAACGACGTGCCATAAGCATCAAGATTCGATTTAAAAATGCCGCGCTTATACGCCGATATATATAGATATACAAAACGCTCGACGCACGATGGCCAAGACGTAAAATTCTGTCTACCGAATGGAAAAATAGAAAGAGAGAAACATCGGTTTTCTTTCTCACTCGCACTCGTATACAGAACGCTCGATGCTCGATGGCCAAGGACAATAATACTCGTTATCGCATGATAAATAAAAAGAGAGAAATATTGGTTTGTTCTCTCACTCGCACTTTCATTCAAGACCGAGAGTCCCGAAGATTGCCGAAGATCCTTCGTTTGTGATTAGTGCACACGGACGCTCGCACGCACACTAGCCTGCTCGCGTGTAAAAGCCGACTGAAAGGCGGGACTTGCTTCCCCACTCTTACAATTATTTTCCCATCTTCAATTTAATTTTATTTGCTTATTTTTGAAATTATGAAGATAACTCATAGAACTTTTTTTATGTATATTTTAATTCTCTACAACTTTTGTTTGAAACTTTTTTCGATTAAATGCCTAGATTCTAAGATAAAGCCATTTTTTACCAATTTTTATCCTTTTTTACCCTTTTTCTCAAAAACGGCACCTCTTACCGGAAAAAAAATTAGCACCATTCGATTCAGCGTCGTCTATTTACCCTTATATCAAGTTCTTACCCTCTTTCCTGAGACATGGAGGAAACGGCTCTCGTCGACTGGACTATAAGGAACAAAAGATACAGATAACAATTCTTCTGTTTCCTACGTTGCCAAAAACCGCTTGGCATTTTGGTCAATGCCTTTTTTTTTTTTTTTTTTTTTTTTTTCGTCAAGGGGAAAGGCCTTCAAAAGGCCCCCTGGGCCCGGTACCCAAGGGAGTGTCGGATTTCTACCAAATAAAAAACCCACCTGGGGCAAATCATTCATTCGCTGGATGGGAGAGGCGGATTCGTGATATATGTCACAAAAACACACCCACTCTCCCATCCCGATGAGCCTGGCCGGTGTTTTGCCATGCTCTCTTCATTCATACAAAACACTCACACCTTAAAACTACCTAACTACTGCGCCTCACGGTCTTCCGGATGCGTAACTTACTCTACCTATATATGTATATGTACAAACCCGACCATCCATCCCAAGATGCACTGGTCGGGTTCACGCATCCCATGCATCCGCATGCAACCCTCATCTCGGGGGAAGCGACGCGCTAGACCGGGCCAGGCGCCGCCAAAGCTGCCCGGAGCCTCGCCCGGGGGGGCCGCCTAGGAGCTAGTCTCCTTTGCGGCCCAGCATACATTCTTCTCCTATTGAGAAATTCTCTTTCTCTCACTCTCTCAGCATCTTCCTTGGCCTTCATTACTAGTCCTGAAAAGGACTGGAATGCAGCCCACGCCCCCGGGGTAACCAGGGACAGCCCAACTATCCCGGGGAGGGTGAGCTGCACCCCCCCCAACTCCCTGACCAAGGAATCCCTCGCATTCGTCCACGCAGGGCATTCGATCAGGGTGTGTTCCGCGTCGTCATTATCCGCACCGCAGTGAAAGCACCGCGGGGAGTCTGTCTTCCTGATACCATACAGGTACGCGGGAAAACAGCCATGGCCAGTCATCAGCTGAGTGGTGTGGAAGGTCGTTTCCAAAGAAAACGGCCTTCCAACCCACTCCTCCAACCCGGAAGCGATGGCTGCCCTCACGCGCACCCCTGTTGTTCCGATTGTTCCAACGAGACCTAATTCTTCTTCCTTCCATGCTGCAATTGCCCTCCTCTTGGCAATGGCACCCAGCACGGCCCTTGTGCTAGGGGAAACGGGATCTTCCGTCTCCCTGACCGCTGCGTATACATCCGCCAGCTGCGGTGCCAGATGGTCGAGGGGAATGATCCCCGCGACCATCATTGCCGCATGGAAGGATACCGTCCTATAGGCGCAACACACCCTGATTGCTACCCTTCTCTGCAAGGCCCGAACAGCCCGCCTGACCCTCTGATCTTCCGCAACAGCGCGCCACCACACCGGAGCACCATAGAGGAGCACGGAGTGGATCACGCTGCTGTAGAGTCGTCGCTTCTTCTCCCTCGGCCCGTGGAGGTTCGGAAGGATCCTCCCAATAGACCGAAGGATCCCCTGCACTTTCGGGATTAAGGCCTCGAAGTGGGGCCTAAATGTCAAGCCTGAATCTAAAACTATGCCCAGGTATTTAACGCTGGGCTTCACTGCAATACAAACCCCCCTGAGTCTGATCACAGGGGGGGGAGCAATCCTGCGTCTGCGGAAGGCAGAGGCAGGGAAGGTCATTGCCTCCGTCTTCTGCGGCGCCACTTTAAGGCCCAAACTCTCGATTTCATTCACAAGGACCTCGAGGTCCCTTTCACACGCTAACACCGCACTAGATAGGTCCCGCCCCGCTGAAAGGAGGGCCGTGTCGTCCGCGTAGCAAACCACACGAGACCCCCCCGGCAGCGGGACCCGGAGGACCCGATCGTAGGCGATGTTCCAAAGTGTGGGACCCAGGACGGAGCCCTGTGGGACCCCACACGTCATTCTTACATTATAGACGTTGCCCTGTCCTCCGATGAAGGACAGGAGCCGATCTCGAAAATAGTCCTTAATGATATTTACAAGATAGGTGGGGAAGCCACTTCCCTCCATAGCCTCTATCACAGTCACCCAGGGGAGCGAGTTAAAAGCGTTGGCGACGTCCAACGACACTAGGACGCCCACCCGTCCACCACTCGCGCACTCCTGTATATAATCCCTCACCTCGCCGATGGCCCCGAGGGTAGAGTAACCCACCCTGAAGCCATGTTGACGGGGCGAAAGGACACTTCTTAATTCTAAAAACTCGCTCACCCTGGTGACGATAACTCTTTCAAATAGCTTCCCCACCTCGTCCAGCAGGCATATCGGCCTGTAAGAGCCGGGCGTGTCCTCGCTACAGTCATACCTTTTCTTAATGAGGACGAGTTTTGACTTCTTCCACGCCCGTGGGAACACTCCCCTCCTTAGGAGCATGGTGAAGCACCTCGCCAGGCCGCTACCGCAGTGAATGGCTGCCTTCTTAATCACCAGGCCAGGGATCCCATCGGGTCCCGGTGCTCTCCCGAGACCGACCTTTAGAGCGGCCCTATGCACCGCCTCAACGGTGACGACGATATCGTCCGTGTCTTCCGCGTTGTTATTTGGGGCAATTGGACGCCCGTCCCCCGGAAATAGTGCCGCCACAATTCCCATCAGGAGAGAAGGATCCAGTGCCTCAGTAAGGGGGGGGACACCGCGAGCCCTTAGCTTGTTCATCATTAGCTTGTAAGGTCTCCCCCAGGGATCTTCCTCGATGGTAGTGAGGAAGTCCCTCCAGGCCGAAGCCTTGGCCCTTCTGATGGCACGGACCAGACTCCTCCTAGTTTCCCTCCTGTCCATCAAACACTCACCAATCCTGTCCAGATCCCCACTACGCCTTGCCCTTAGGTAGCGCCTTCTCGCCGCCGTAGCCGCCCTCCGTAGGGCCGCAATTTCCGGCGACCACCACGGCACCGCACGTCCCCAGTTTACCGTAGATCTAACCCTCGGCATGGCTATTTCACATGCCCTCAGTAGGGTTTTATTTGCCCACTCCACTAAGTTTTCTACACTGGCACCATTGTCCCGTGTCCAGTTACCGGACACGAGGGCTGCGGCGAGTCTATCCTCGTCCACAGCCCTCGTATCCCACCTTGGGAAGGTTCTATCCCTGGAGCGAAGGCCTCGGAAGCCTGCAGCCTCATGCCTATACTTAAATATAATATATAAATGGTCCGAAAAGAACTCAGCCTCATCCACCCTCCAGTCCGATAAGCGGACACTACCTGCCGGAGATCCCCACGTAAGGTCTACAATGCTCGACCCTTGCGGCCGAACGCACGTGGGGTGGCCAACCTGGTTACCCAGGCTTAGGTTCAACCTATTGGCCCACATACAGAGCAACTCACCCCTTAGGTTGCTTCTGCCTTCCGGATCCCATCTAGGGAACCGGGCATTAAAGTCCCCGGCAACCAGCGCTGGAAGAGCGGGAAATGTTCCTAAGAGCTCTTCGAGCTCATCAAGGAGTCTACAAAAACTATTAATATTCTCGCTGGGAGGAAAGTAGACAGAAACTACCAGCGAGTCCCCCCACTTAGCGGCTACATAAAACAAACCCCTGCGCACCAAGCTACAGGTTCCCCCGCCTTTGCCCGCAACAATCGCAGAAAGGGGCGACCCCCCCAGGGATGAGAACCATTTCTCATCCCCAGGAGGGACCCACCACGGCTCCGACACTATCGCGATGTCCGCAACAATCTCCCTCATCCGCTGGCCCAACAAGTCCTGGGCGCGACGCGCATGATTAAGGTTGATTTGCACTACCTTTGCCATAATAGTATCTAACTTAAATCGTTTCTAAACTACATGGAGGGGCAGGATTCACCTGCTCGACCTCCATGTCGTTGTCAACACTCGGACCCGCACTTGGACCCGCACTAATCACAACACTCTTTGTTTGTGATCTAGTTTTGTCGCCCGCACTACCCGGAACGTCAATGTCACGTCCTGACGTGTCCCGTCGACCCGCAGCTACCCCCAGGATTATATCCCTCCCCCTGATAGGAGGCACCAAAGGGCACTCCCAGGACCCGGCCCTGTGAGAGGTTTGGGAGCGCCCCGCCTCCACGCAAATCGGGCACTTGGGTTTGTCCCCACAGTCCTTAGCCACGTGCCCTGGCTCCCCACATCTAAAACATACGCCCATCCTGGCGCTCGGCGCCGGACAAGAAGCCGCCACGTGGCCCCTCGCCAGGCACCTGTGGCATCTAAGGGGCCTGGGTCTGACCGGGAACACCCGGACCCTGCTCCACCCCACGAGGATGCTACCTTTTCCTACGGCAGCTTGGCAAAGTGCCGTCGGGGCCACAACTGTGGCCCCATAACGGCCACCCCTGCCCAGATGAATATCTCCCATACTAATAAGGTTGGGGTCAATTCCCGCCCTACCCTCCAACAACCCGCACCTGATGGCCGTCAGGGTGGTAGTCGGGTAAATCCCCACTAGTTTGATGGGGCTAGTTCGTTGAGGCCTAGCTATTTTGGCCTCCGGCAGGACTCCCCTCAGGGCCTGCGCCACTTTGTCTGCCTTTGCATTCGCGTCCTTCCCCCGGACCTGCCAGATAAAAGATCCGGTCAGACCACGCCTATAGGAGAGCCCCCCTATCTCCTCCAGGTTGACGCATGTTTCAACTTTCTTAAGTGCCTCTAAATACGAAGCCCCTTCTGTGCATGTGAGAGACACCGCTGCGGTCTCCCTTATTCTTCTTTTCTTGTTGTTGTTCTTCTTCTTCTTCTTCTTTCCGGTTTGATCCTCCACCACAGGGTTTCGTCCCCCCGCACGAGGACGGACAGAAGGGGCAACCCTCCCGGCATCCGCCCGTGCAGGCAACGACCCCCCAGCGGGCGCAGCAGTCTTACCCCTCCTTCTGACTTCTACGAAGCCGTCCCCGTCCGGGACAGAGGCCAGAGGCGTCGGCGTCGGCGGCGGGGGAGCAACCCGCGGCCGGGCTGTGACCTGGGCGTAAGAGCCCCGTCCCCCCTTTATCTCGATCAGTTCTTCTTGGATATTTATCATAGACTTGGACAGCTCGGCGAGGATTCTCGCCGTCACCTTGCCGTCCAAATCTTCCTCTTTCCTGGCAGCAACTAGCCTCCCCTCTGCGAAAGACCGGGCCTGGTTTGCTGCAACTGCAACTGCTCTAGTTGGGGCATTCGCAGTATTCCCCAGTTTCGCTTTTTCGAGAAGCGCATCTTTTCGTTTCAGCTCACGCCTGAGGCGCGTGCACTCCTCTTCAACTTGTTTGAGCCTGTTATTGGTGGCTCTCGCTTCGGTGCGCAGCTGCTCTAGCGACTCCCGTATATCGGAGCCGCAGTTCGCCCTGTTGCGAGCCTGCAGCTCCCTAGCAATTTCCGCAATCCCCAGGTTACAATTTTTGATTCTTCCGGAAATCTCCCCTTTAATGTTGCCGCAGGTCTTCCTTCTAACCTCGGCCTCGGCGGCATGATCCAAAATGAAGTCGATTAACCTCCCGGTCTCCAAACTGGAGACTGATGGCCCCTCTGGAACGACCCCATACATATTTGTGAGATCAATCACCTCATCCTCCGATGACGAGGTGTAGGCAACTGGTCTTGCCCTCTTCTTCATAAATCGGACTGGAATTGTGTCCGATTCCATCTCCTCAATGCACCTGATAGTGCACTTTGGCCCCTCTTCCAAGGAGCGCCCTCGCCTTCCTGTAGCATTGGTCATTCCGCAGGCCAGGTCGCCTACCCGCGGACAACTTCCCGAGGCAGTAACCAGAGTCTAGGCCGGGTTGCCTACCGCAGACTCATGACAGTAGCAGGCTGTCGACGATGGGTGGCCTGTCCTACCACCACCAAGCACCGCCGTTGTGTGGGTGTCCCTCCCACACTGGTTGGACACTGAATTTGTACCTTCCATATTTTTTATTATTATGTAGGCACAAGCCCAGTGGAAAGGAAAGGGAATAAAGGAAGTAAAAGGCGAAGGTTGTTGGATCAGGTTAGCTCCCTACCCAACGTAAAAAAAAAAGAAAATTGCTCATAGAAAAGAGTTTTGGCCTCGGAACAGGACGGAAATACAGATGACGACACACGCAAGAAAATGGACAAAGAAATGGAAGAAAGAACACATAATGCGACTGGCTACATGGAACATCAAGTCATTCAATAATAAAGATCAAGAGACCCTGAAAGAACTGAAGGATAATAACATCGATATTTGCGCCTTACAAGAGACCAAAAAGAAAGGCAAAGGGCAAATACAGTACAAAGACTACTTAGTGATCTATAGTGGTGTAGAACAACAAATCAGGGCAAAAGAAGGGGTAGCCATCGCAGTGTCTAAGAAGTATCAAAATAACATACAAGAATGTAGATACGTATCTTCACGAATCTTGGTTGTAAAAATGAAAGCGGATGACAAAAAGTTAAATATAGTGTCAATTTATGCACCCGAAGATAATAAATCGAAGGAAGAAAGAGAAGCCTTCTACGACCAACTACAAAATTTAGTCGGATCATTACCAAGTAACCAACAAATGATAATCCTTGGAGATTTTAACGCCCGCATCGGAAACGAAATAATACCTGGAATAAAACAAAGGTTCAACGAAAACGTGTTAAATGACAATGGAGAACTAATGACACAGCTATGCACATTTAACGAGCTAAGGATTAATAATACATTTTACAATCATAAGGAACACTATAAATTTACATACAGCAACACCAGAGGCTTCAGGTCTACAATTGATTACATTGTTACCAACAGATACGTCCAACCAAACCAAATATTAGATATCAGGACGTTAAATTCCGCGGATGTAGGAAGCGATCATAGCCTGCTATTAGCAAAGATAAGAATGAAGTTTAAACCCCAAAGAAATCTTGCACGAGCAACTCAAGAAGTGAAAATAAACATCGAGTCACTATGGAACTTATCAACCAAACAACTATACGAGAACAGGTTGAAAGAAAAAATCAAAAAAAGCCCAATAAAAGAAGAAGATAACATAAACATAGCCTGGAAGAAACTAAGAAGCAACATTTTAGAAGCTGCATATGAAGCCCTGGGAACACGAACTGTAAAAAACCGGGCTAGAATGATCAAAACTCCTTGGTTCCGCCCAGAGATTAAGGAAATATGCAAAAAAAAGAAAATAGCATACCTTAACTATAGGACACTAAGAACACCTGAGTCATACGAAACGTATAGACGAATCCGGAATCAAACAGCGACACTAGTAAGGCAAACAAAGCAAAATTATTGGGAGATTTTTTCGAAAAGAATGGAGAGTGACTTCTATGGACTCCAAAAACAAATCTGGCGATTTATTAGAAATCAAAGAAAGGAGGTCAATGAAATGATAGAAACAAACCAGATCACAAAAGAAAATTGGATTAAATATCTAACAGAGCTCTATAATCAGAAGAACCTCAAACGGAACTAAATACGCCAGAAATAATAACCAGAAGCGACATACAAATTGAGTCCAGTGATGTAGAAACAGCTATTCGAAGACTAAAGAATAGGAAGAGCCCAGGGCAAGATGGCATCCAAAACGAGCTAATAAAATATGGTGGTCAACGTCTCACACAACAAATAACATTCCTAATCCAAAAATATTATGCCAACACAAAATACCTGACGAATGGCGAACTAGTACAACTATAGTTATGTTTAAAAAAGGAGACAAAAAGCTGCCTACAAACTACAGGGGAATCAATCTTTTAAACACTTCATTAAAACTAACGACAAAGATTATAACGAATAAAATTAACAGCTTAACGAATCTGGAAGACGAACAGCAGGGATTCAGATCAGGCAGATCGTGCACAGACGCGGTTTTCATCATAAGACAGATAACAGAAAAATCAATTGAATACAACAGACCAGCATATATGTGTTTCATTGATTTGGAAAAGGCATTCGACCGAGTGCAGCTAAAGGATGTTATACACCTCCTCTATAACCGGCAAATTCCGAACAATCTTATCAAGACCATAGAGGACATCTATAGAAACAATAAGATCAAAGCAAAGATAAAAAGCGCCTTGACTGAACCGATTGATGCAGGTCGTGGTATCCGACAAGGGGATTCCCTAAGTCCCCTGCTTTTTAACATCATTATGGACGAAATAATAAGAAACGTAAGACTGCTAAAAGGATATAAAATAGGCAGCGAAGAAATAACCATCCTATGCTATGCTGATGACGCTGTATTAGTGGCCGAAAATGAGGATGATCTACAACGTCTACTACACCGATTTAACTGCATAGCCAAATCATTCAACATGAAAATATCGGCCCAGAAAACTAAATGCATGACAACATCAAAGACGCCGTTAAGATGCAAACTGGAAATTGAAGGGAAGGTTATTCAGCAGGAAATGAGATTTAAGTACCTAGGAATAGAAATCTCAGGATATGGTGATGTTGAAGCAGAGGTAAGAGAACAGACAATGAAGGCATCCAGAATAGCGGGTTGTTTGAATGACACAATATGGCGAAACAAAAACATTGACATAGAGACCAAAGCAAGAATCTACAAGGCAATGGTAAGACCTATTATGTCACATACCGCAGAAACTCGACCAGACACGGCGAAAACGAAACAGTTACTAGAGACAACCGAAATGAGAATTCTTCGCAGAATAGCTGGGAAAACACTACTGGATCGAGAGAGAAGTGAAGATATAAGAAGAACATGCAAAGTGGAAAACATCAACGAATGGATACTAAAAAGAAAAAAAGAATGGAACGAACATATTAACAGAATGGACAACGGAAGAATTGTCAGAATTGCACGGGATAAGTCACCTGTAGGCCGCAGAAGCACGGGACGCCCACGAAAACGATGGTGCGACAATTTAACAGTGCAATAGGCAGAAAAACGTCTTTACGAAACAGGCAATTTGCCTAAACTAAAGAAAGAAGAAGAAGAAGAAGAAGAAGAAAAGGCGAAGAAAATAATAGAAAAGAGGGGATAGAAAGAATCACAGAGAGGAATAGCCACACAGAGCACGCACACACCATTCATACCCTCCCTTTTAGCCGCCTCTTACGACAAGCAGGGAATACTGTGGGAGTATTCTACTACCCCCTACCCACGGGGGGGATTGGTCAATGCCTAGGACAAGCTCACAATCCCTGAAGGTTTCACTTTCCCTACAACATATATAAGTTCTATTAGATAAAATTATTATAAAATACAATCACTAAGCAAGTTATATATAATATATATATATATTTTGTTACACTTATAAATTTCAAGATGCCGAAAAAAAATTCTTAACTCTCAAAAGAGAGTACAGTTCGAAGTCAAACCACCACCGAAAACTGAAAGTACTCGGGAGTATAGGGCACGATTAAAAGCATTAAAAATGAGCGATGTCCTCATGGAATCCGTTTGTTTAATACCAACCAATCCGTTACTAAATATAATAATCGTATATTAAACTCTGCTCAAGAAAAAACAGTTTCCACAGCGACAGATATTTATATGAAATATCGTAGGAAAGAAGAAGAAAAGCATTCGTAAAAATAGCATTCAAAAACTTCATAAAATGTCTCTCATTGATACAGCAGGATTGCTATACTAGACAATATTTGTAAAAAACCTATACTACATGATTACAACAAATATTGACGTAACGGACGGTTTAAAAAATGGTGCAGTAGGAAAGTTAGTGCATATCGATTTAGATAATGCTGGAGAAATTAATTTTTTGTGGCTTGATTTCCCTGATATGCCTAAAATAGGTGAAAAAATTCGAAAAAATGCGCTGCACATATGATAGCTTTCAATGTAAACAAAATAATAGGCAAATTTATTATCGACAATAGCTTCTTCTGCTTCTTCTTCTTCTTCTTCTTCTTCATAAAGAAGAATTCATTCTTATGAAGAAGAAGAAGATCGACAATAGCATTGAATAATAATAAAATTATATATAAATGTAAAACAAACACATTTTCCCTTAGTTTGTGGATGTGCTACTACCATACACAAGGTTTAGGAAAGTACATAAGTAGAAGTTGTTTATTAATATGAGAAGAAGTATTCACAGTCACTTGTGTATGTTGCATTGTCACGTATTACCAGATTGATGGATTGAATGTAATCATACCCAATAATGATATAACGTTTTATCATGGTCGGACGCAACCAACGGCGATAGTATCTTTACAAGAGGAAATTTGCAGATTTTCGACTAATTGTTTGGAAATTATTGATCAACAAATACTGCAGTTCATACATTCAGTCAAGAAAGTATTAGGAATGGATGATTTGTTTATGGTTCCAAATTCAAATTTTTGTTTTTTTTGTTGTTGTTAGATTGGCACAACTGTTTTCCATTTTGGCGCGGAGTTTTTGAGTTGCATCTGTTATTTATATTAAATATAGTGCTGTTTTTAGTTATATCATATCTAGTGTGTATTGCGAATTTCATAATGGACAAAAACATCGAACAAAGAGTTTGTCTTAAATTTTGCATCGCTAATGGAATTTCGTGTTCGGAGTCACTGAAAATGTTACAGAAGGCTTACGGTGAATCGACTTTATCAAAAACACGTGCTTATGAGTGGTACAAAGCGTTCAAAAGCGGTCGAGATGTGATGGAAGATTTGCCTCGCTCTGGTAGGCCATTAACGTCTGCAACTGAAATTAACATTGCAAAAGTGAAGGAAATAGTGACTGAAAATCCTCATTCAACTTTGAGAGAGATAGCCGCCGAACTTTCTGTGTCTCACGAGTCGATCCGTACCATTTTAAATAATCACTTGGGTATGAAACATGTTTCCGCTCGCACAAGGCCATCATTGTGAACGAATTTTTGTCCAAACACTCAACAAATACCATCGAGCAACCACCATATTCACCAGATATGGCTCCAGCTGACTTCTTTCTATTTCCTAAACTCAAATTACCACTTCGTGGCACCCGTTTTCAATCGGTAGAAGACATAAAAGAGAATTCGCGGCGAGAACTGAACTCAATTCCGGAAACAGCGTTTAGAAAATGTTTTGATGATTGGATTATTCGTTGGCGTAAGTCTATCGTTTCTGAAAGAGCATACTTTGAAGGTGATAAAATAAATTTGGATGAATAACAAACATTTTGTGTATTATTGATCTTTTCCCGGTACTTTCTTGACAGAATGTATAAAGAACACAGGGACTGACAATTTACACATTTAATTGTCAGAGTTTACGAGCTCACGTTACGGATATGTCGAACACTGTTTTACGAAATTCTAATATAATAATCTTTTCTGAGACTTGGGGTTAAATAACCATGAACAAGTCAGTTTGCCGAACTTTAACTGTATCGTTCAGTATAAAATATCGAATTCTCGGGCAGCAAGAGTCGTGATATACCAGAATCAAAATGATGTCGTAAATCTGGTTACAGATGAAAGTTACAGCTCAACAGTAACAAGTATATTGCATCTACGATGTCAGTCAGTGATGTTTGTATTATTGAATGTCAAACGAGAAATAAACAGATAATAGTAATTGTTGGCGTTTATATCTTCCCAAATCAGAAAGTTGACGATATCATCTATTTTCTGTAATGTTCATTACTTACATACAGTTGTAATTCTTAGTAAAAAGGAGGACCAGATACCACTAGCCCGGTCAAGTTAGACATGCAAGTTACCAAAATTCGCATAGAGCTAATAATTTGTACGAATGTTCGGAACACCATTATAAATGAAATGTAAAAAGTCTCCATCGATTCGACATTTGCAAAAAAATTTATTCAACGTCTAAGTTCGCAAATATGGGTTTTTGCGTTTTTCAGCCAAACGGTAAGTTTTATCATAAAAATAGGTAGTTGAACTGAAATTATAGATCATTCAATTATCTATTAAATTTGTTTCCACACTTTTTCTCCTAAAAGTCACCGTTTCTGAGTTATAACAATTCAAAAAATTGAAAAAGTTGTATTCTTCATAATATGCACACGTTTCTACGTTACCTGTGAGGTAGTGTAGTGTACTTGACGTGGTCTCCCCGGTAGGCCTATTCTATGATTTATTGTGATCCTGTTTAATTCAATACTATTTCATTATAAAAAATAGTATTATTGGAAATGATGAAAGCGGTATGAATTTTAAGAAATTGGGGAAACATATTAGTAATCATCTAATACTTCTGCTTCCTCATGTTCTTGTTCTTGTTCCTCTTCTTCTTCTTCTTGTTCTTCTTCTTCTTCTTCTTCCTATTGGGTTCAAGTAAATTGTCCTAACAGCGATGAATCAGATGTCTCCTCGCTGATATTGTATGAACACTCTTCTCATAACGAATCAACATTAGTCTAATCAACATTAATCTAATAAAGTCTGGATTAATTCCAATGTATTGTCGATTAACTTCCAACCCCAGTCTTTTGGGTCTAGTTGATTACTAAGCTATACTTGAACTTGATAATATACCCAAAATAAATGTTGATGAGCAGAAGCAGAGGTCTGAGGATGACAAACTAATTGTACTCGTTTTTTGTTACGAGTATTTTGTACAAAACATACGTATCGAAACTTATCTAAGCAGGCAATTTTTTTGGGGCTCCATAAATAGAAAGAAGAAAGTGAATTCCGTCGGTGATTACATCTTGTGGAGTAGAGTTACTCTTTTTAAAAACTTCAGCACAATAAACTAAATCTTGTTTCTCAAACATTTTAAAAACTGTTGTCTTACCCCTGAAAAATGCTGATGTCGTATCACAGCCAGTTATTGCATGTAAAAATAGTATATGATTTTGACACTTTGCAAAAATAGATAAACTTCTAGATGAATATATTTCCGACTAATGTTGAGCTTTCCCAGGTTTTAAAAAATAAATAATTTTTTCGGTTGGAGCTCGAGCAGTAAGTAATACAAGTAAGTCAACATCTTCACCAACAACACTAGTTGTATTTGTCAAGTTGAACTGTTCTATTGTTGTTTCCACGTATTTTATTACTATTTTGTATAACCACGTATTTTTATAGAGTTAAGATTTAAAATTGCCTAGGCGACCGCCTCTTGCGGAGGTGGCGGCGCCGTACCGTCACTTTCGTCTTAACATTTTTTCGTGCGAAAAAGTAAACACGTGAGAATTTATTCAGCCTTAATTATTTAGTATTTTTCTAAACTATTTCTACAGGAATTAAATTCCCAATATGGGTGGATAAAAGAGGAAATCGTCAGAGTTTGATCGTGAGAAGTTAAAGAAACGGTCTCGGGAATTAGAGAAAAAATTGGAAGTCTGACAATCGGACAGTCACGAAAGTGACAAGGAAAACAATGGCGATGTACATGCCAAATCTTAGTTACCGTAGAGGTTATGCTAGACATAACGGGAGTACGAATACATACACGGCAGAGCTTATACGAGAGATAAGATTGTGCCGAAGATGTTATGGTTGAGCTTGCACGAGAGGTAAGACATAACCGAAAATAAAATTCCTCCTCCTCTTGCCACAGTATCGTCGACAATCCCGACGCCAAAACAGACTTTAATAACAGAGCAGAATCCAATCATTGACGTCAATAATGAGAGTGAGGCTGCTCAGAAACTACCAGGACTTCAACCAACGGGCGAGGACAGAAAATTCAATGAACTGGACCCGGAAATCCTAAAAATTATTGGAGAATCTCTAACAATAAAGCCGGAAGGCTTGTAGGTATTCAATAACATTGCTGATCGCTGGAAAAGCTGGTCGAAATCCGGTTTGATTAAGAAGAAAAAAGAATCGCTACTTAAAAAATACCCTAGAAAGGGTGTGTGCTCATTGGAGGCTCCTAAATTAAATTCGGAAATAGCAGCGTCTTTAAACGACGACTCTCTTAAAAAGGACGAATACTTGGCCAATACTTAAAATTAAGCAGGTGCGACGTTATCAACGTTATGCTTGGTTATAGTTCCCTTACTCACAAAGAAAAAAGAGGACATCGATGTCAAAAAGATGCTTGAAAATTTGTGGGAATCGCCAGAAATATTGATGGAGTTGTACCGTGGCCAGACAGTGGCCAGGAAAGCCTGTATTCCCCCGAGTTTGAACAAACAAACTGCTACATTGCTGGAGAAGACTGAGACAGGTGAATACCTATTTGGCGATAAATTAAGGGAAAAAATCAAAGAATCAAAGGTGTACGATCGGAATCGATCATAGCCGAAAATCGATTGTAACTAAAAAACGAGATTTATTGTGAGCGCACCAATTGACAGAGAGCGACTAGGAACTAGCAACTAGCGTCCATAACCCCACCACTCGACCGTCGAGTGAGTGCACCCTGCAGGGCCCATTATCAAAGACATTCGGTCTATTCCAACGCTGGACGCCTACGAGAACACTTAGAAACAAGATACCCGGAGACTACAAGCGAGAGGAGTATTAGAGAGGCAAAGAATTCATCTGTTAAGACGAATACGTCTTACAGATATACCCGGTAATAGACGTAGAGGTGGTAACCCGGTAGTAGAAGTAGAGGTGGTAACCCGGTAGTAGAAGTAGAGGCGATAATTAACGGTGAGAGATATAATTTCTATTTCTTTTAACGTGATTACCCATTCGGGTTAATCGTGACGAGAAGTTGATCACGGACATAGTCCGTGATCCATCGTCGTCCATTGTATTAATACCAACCAGGGTTTTTTTGCCGCAAGGCTTTTTCCCTGACGAGCCAATAAAGCATTGCTCGTATTGGCTCAACCACGTGTTTTATTATATTCTAATTCACCTTTTCACCCTCCTCATAATAAGCTTAATCCAATCGCCGGAGGACTCCGTGTTGGAGGAATTTTGGCAAATACAAAAGGTGATCAGTAAACTCAGTACGGATATCAAATCTCAGCCCTCAGGGAAGAAGTCAGGCCCTTCATCAATTTAACGCGAAGAGGCCGTATGTGCAAAAATATGCAGCTCAGACGGGCACAAAGACGAAGTTCACCAGACCGCAGTACAATTCGAAGTACCAGAGCCTGGGAAGGAGTCACCAGGGCCAACATCGAAGCCACAACAACAAGAACTGGAAATACTAATTATCAGTTCTCAGATAAAGATTGCAGGGAGGTTAAGATGGTTTTTAAAAGAATAGTCTACAATAACTTCAGACCCTTTTATCTTGAAATGTATCAAAAGCTATAAAATTCCTTTTATCTCTAAACCATATCAGTCGGGTCCGCCTCCCGAGCGCAATTGGGCGAGTTCTGAAATCTCTGTGATAGAATTTGAGATTACGAGACTATTAAACTTAGGGGTGATTGAAAAAGTTACGCCAACAGAGGGTCAGTTTATCTCATCTTTCTTTTTGGTTGCCAAGCCCAACGGATCTAATGGGTTTATATTTAACCATAAAGACCTCAATGAATATGTAGAAGTACATCATTTCCAGATGGAAGACATCAGAACGGTGTGCAAGCTAATTACCTAGGATATGTTCTTGGGCACCATAGACCTTAAGGGGTTATACGCAGTTAGAATTTTCAAAAAATCGATTTTTTTTTGCATTTTCGGAATGTACATATATTTAAGTATATTCTCTGAAAATTTCAAATTGATCCGGAAAATATTCTTCACTTCATGTAAGCTGCAAACAAAAATTTTTAACTTTGTGTAAACGTCTCTTTGAAACTTTAAACGCGTTTTTCTCAAAACAGTGTTTTCAAAGTCGGTGACCACGATTTCTCAAAAACAGTTTAACCGATCGGTTTCAAATTTTAACAAAATCTTTTCAGACATATTCCTCAGGTATTGAACGAAGGAATAGGATTTAAAAAAATTATTACTATTTTTTTTTAACAATTTAGAGCGAAAATTTCAGTCAAAAACGAAAAATTTTTTTCAAATAGACGCCATTTTGTCAAAAATCAAAATTTTTATTATTCCTTCGTTCAATACCTGCAATTATCTATCCTTTAAAATAATCCACCATATTTTTGATATCAGATAATCCATACCACTGAAATGGAGGGCCCGTCAATTACCTTTTTTTAGAGGACGTTCAGGAAATCATCTACAGAAGCGGTGCACATTAATATTTTTACATGATCGACGCGCTATTGTATTCTTAAAAGTAGGCTCTATTTGAATTACCATCACTTATAATTGATAAGTTAAAACTTTTTCTATAAAAAATTCATAAAAAGACTTCTTTTTTGAGCCTCGCAACTGCGTATAACCTCTTAAGGATGCCTATTTTTGAAGTTATACTTCTTTTGGCGCGTTTGCTAAAATATGATGAGAGTGAAATTTTTACGACCGACATGGTAAAAATCGACACCACAAAGTTTGTCGGTATTTACGATGCGCGGCAGAGCGATTTAAAATTTACAGCATGAAGTCGTCTTTTCTCTTTTTCTACTTCTTTTTTTTCCTCAAACGGGTCACCCACCCATCCAAGTACTAATTGTACTCTGCGCTGCTTGACTTAAATAATCGAGCGGGAACTAGTGCTATTACAGCGCCATGGCCGTTAAATAATTCGATATATCTCCCTTATATTTAGTGTGGACTGATATCTATATTTTGATATTTTTTATGTTTTCTATATATATATAATATATCGATCGATTAAAAATATGTTTCCTTTCTTTTTTTGTTAAATAAATAAATAATAATAATTAGTAGCTTATCTTCTCATACTTTCAATTCTCCACCTTTTTACCTGGTCACGCTATATATATATTTATAAAATTAAATAAATAAATAAATGAATACAAATATAATAACAAAAAAAAAATAATCGGCTTACATTAGCGAATATTATCGATCATCTAGCAGGGAGGGGGAAACAGGTTTCTTTATCAACTATATTCTATGTAAAAAGAAAATTAATAATAATAATAATAATATAATAATAATAACATTAATTAAAAAATAAACAAGGAAAATTAAAAAGCAACAAGGAAAATTAATAATGATAATAATAATAATAATAATTATTATTATTATTATTTTTTTTTATTTTTCTTTTAGTTATTTTTTTGATGTTATTTTTGAGGTTATTGAGGGTATATTCGTTTTGGTACGCCAAAGAAGTATAACTTCTTCCGTGCGTACATAAGTACACACACCTGTTTTTTATTTAATCTCAATAATTAAATCAGATAGAAAATATCTTAGATTTATCTTCCAGGGTGTAACATACGAGTTCACTTGCGTATCTTTTGGCCTTTGTTCTGCATCATTTGTTTTTACGGAAATAATTAAACCAGTCATGAACTACCTTCGAGAAAGAGGTTATTTGTCAGTAGTATATTTAGATGATTTTCTTGCTATGGAGCTAAATAACAAAACCTGCGCGAAAAATTTAAAAGTGACAAAAAAGTTATTACTTTCTCTGGGTTTCATAGTAAATGAAGAGAAAAGTATGTTCAAACCTAGCAGGCAATGCAAATACCTGGGACTAATTGTTGATTCAGAAAAATTTTACTTACACCTGACGCAAAAGAAACGGGAATCCATCTTACATGCAAAATTAGGTTCTTAGCATAAGTGATTGGTACGTTAGTGGCAGCCTGCCTAGCCGTCGAATACGGAATGTCGCATTGTAAGTTATTAGAGAAAGTGAAAACGGAAGCACTGGCTCCGTTTTCATAATGACTATGAAAAGACTATATTATTACCAGAGTACATTGTTGATGACCTCAGGTGGTGGAGAGAAAAAATCCTTGTAACCTCTCGGATGATCATAATAGCTGCTTATAGAAATGAAATTTTCTCTAACGCCTCGCTCACGGGGTAGGGTGCATTTTACGATGGAAAGCGACCTCGAGGCTATTTGAAACCTGAAAAAAAAGGCTTGCACATTAATGAACTGGAAATTCGGGCAGCCTTTTTGGCACTAAAGTGTTTCGTTGAGAACCTCCAAGATTGCGAAATCATGATAAAAATTGATAACTCAACAGCCAAGGCATATATAAATAAGATGGGTGGATTCCAATACTTACACTTACATTTACTTGCTAGAGAAATCTATGACTGGTGTGAGAAACGGAAAATCTGGCTGTATGCATTCTACATCCCTTCCAAAGAAAACACGGAAGCAGATAGTCTATCCCGCATTAAAAACATAGACACTGAGTGGAGCTTGTCAGACTATGCGTTTAAACGCATCAAGAAACGGTTCGGAGATCCGTCAATTGACTTATTTGCCTCGCGAAATAATACGAAATGTGAAAAATATTGCGCTTGAGAACGTGATCCTGAGGCGATGACGATCGACGCGTTCACATTTAACTGGAATGGACATTATTTCTATGCCTTCCCACCGTTCGCGTTAATAGCGCGAGTCCTTCAAAAAATTATCAATGATAGAGCCTCGGGGGTTGTTGTAGTACCGCTGTGGTTTACCCAGCCGTGGTTCTCATTACTTAAATACCTAATGTCTTCTAAAATTATTATTTTTAAACCTAACGCTAACCTTCTAATTTTTCCACTTAGCGACCAGCAGCAACATCCAATGGCAGCAACGCTTATCCTGGCGACCGTCAAATTATCAGGGAAGCGTTCTCGAGAAGAAATTTACCACAGGCATCAATAGATATTCTGACAGCATCCCTAGCCGAGTCGACAATAAAACAACACAGTAGCGCCTTAAAAGATTGGTGGGAATTCTCCAGGGAAAAAGCAGGTGATGAGCCAAATTCAATACTAGAATTTCTCTCTCAAAAGTTTAAAGACGGCGCAACGTATGGAACCCTTAACTCGGCAAGATCTGCTCTCTCTGTAATATCAACACAAGACATCACCAATGACAATGAATTTTTAAGCTGAGACCTATAAAACCCAAATATGACTCGACTGAGAACATTGAACCTGTAATAAATAATGCGACATCGTTATATCCATTGAAGAAGCTGTCCCTACAGCAATTCACAAGTAAACTAACAATTCTATTGGCACTGAAAACTGCACATAGAGTACAAATACTGTTAATGATCTTAACAGATAATATTGTCCAGTCGAAAGATAGTATAGAAATTAAAATTCCGGAGATCATAAAGACTTCGAGGCTTGGGGCATCACAGCCGTTGCTAGTCCTGCCCGTATTCAGGGAGAAGCTGGGGCTTTACGTAACAAACACCCTTCTCAGATATATTGAAGAGACAAAACAACTACGTAATAAAGAAAAGCGTTTGCTGTTATCTTTCCACAAGCCACATGAGGCTGTGTCTTCGCAAACGCTGAGTAGATGGTTAAAAACCTTCCTCGTAGATTGTGGAGTGGACAAAAAATTCACAGCTCACAGTATACGACATGCGTCCACATCCAAAGCTGCGGAAGTAGGAGTAAGTCTGGACCTGATACGGGAAACAGCCAGATAGTCAGAAAAATCGCAAGTTTTTGCTAGGTTCTACAAGAGACCAATTAGCAGCCAATACAACAATAACTTTGACAAAGCAGTCCTGTCAAGCCCTTCCAATCATAATTAAAAGAATTAAAAAACAATCAAAATCAAAATATTTATAATTTATATATATTTTATATATATATATAAAACAGTCTCGCCCGAACTAATTGCAGTCCCAGCCATCGATTATCATTCCCCAGAATATTTTTCCAAAAAATATCTTTTTCCCAAAATTTCTACCTAAAATAATTTGTATTTTCTGCTTTCAACGATATAATGAAAGTGACGGTACGTTGCCGCCACCTCCGCAAGAGACAGTCGCCTAGGCAATTTTAAATCTTAACTCTAAAAATACGTGGTTACAAGTAGCAAGAAGAGGTGATACTACATGTAATCAGGAGGGCAAGACTGTCGTATAATAACAATCGAACTTCACGAACAGGTAAGTTCGTTTGATAGTATAATTATCAGCTTGTTAGACAAAAATAAAAAAACCGATAAAAAAATATTTTTACTATTGCATATAATATTTTTATTTATACATATTATAAAGAACACAACTTTTTCAACTTTTTGAATCGTTATATCTCAGAAACGATGACTCTTAGGAGAAAAAGTGTGGAGACAATTTTTATAGATAATGGCATGATCTAAAATTTTAGTTTGACTACCTATTTTTATGATAAAACTTACCATTTTGCTGAAAAACGCAAAAAAAACCCATATTTGTGAAATTTAACTTTGAATAAATTTTTTTGCAAATGTCGAATCGATGAGAACTTTTCACATTTTATTTATAATGGTGTTCTGAACATTCGTACAAATTACTCTATGCGAATTTTAATAACCTTACTCCTATTATTTGGGCTAACTCGACCGGGCTACACACATATTAACTGAAGACGTCAATGTCAATTTTGCATCAGAGAATTCTGCAAAGCTCGTTGACTTTCTACAGAAAAAATTTTATTTGCAGATAATAAATGACCCTAATATTTTACCAACGAAATCTGAAACCACGATAAATACTTCATCTATCTTATATAATATCTTAATATATATTTGTTGAATCTAAATAGTCACCTGCAATAAAGAAATTTCACTTCAAAAGCGCGCACTGAGTTGCACGCGCTATTTTCTTTGTTTTTTTTCTCTGTTATAATAAATTACGCATGAAAATAGAAAAATATACAGTTACGAATGTTATGCTCAGTAAATACAAAATCAGCCATTCCATTATAGTGTGCTGAATAAGGGGTCAACTTCTGGATTTCAGCCGTATTCTTGATTCTTTGATGTAAGGGTAAGTCGACGACGCTGAATCGAATGGTGCTAATTTTTTTGCTATAGGATCCCAAGTTTTTGAGAAAAAGGGTAAAAAAGGGAAAAATGGCCTTATCTTAGAATCTAGACATTTAATCGAAAAAAGTTTTAAACAAAAGTTGTAGAGAATTGAAAAATACATAAAAAATGTTTAGGTTTATCTTCGTATTTGCAAAAATAAGCGAGAAAGAGTGGTAAAAGTAATTGTAAGAGTAGGGAAGCAAGTCCCGCCTCTCAGTCGGCTTTTACACGCGAGCGGGCTAGTGTGCGTGCGAGCGTCCGTGTGTACTAATCACAAACGAAGGATCTTCGACAATCTTCGGGACTCTCGGTCTTGAATGCAAGTGCGACTGAAAGAAGAAACCGAAATTCTCCCCTTCTATTTGTTTAGGCGATAGCGAGTATTTCTTTTCCTGGCCATCGATAGTTGAGCGTTCTGTATAAGATTTTTTCTTTCGGTAGCAAGACAATAAAAATATTATTACCTTTAAGGAATAATTAACTAAATGTATGCTTCATTAAAAAGTGTACAAATAAACGTGCATTCACTTATACGGTCAATACAGAACTTTTGACAAGTAAATTTAATTTACAAAATTTCGTAAAAGTAATTTTTTGTTACTACATAAAAATGGTCATTGCCTGTGTATCCAGTCAAAAAGTATATGAAGTCTTTCTATTAAAAACCTTGAATCAACTTAACAAGAACTTCTTACAGCATTAAAATGTTCTCAAAAAACAACTTGCAACCAATTACAATTCTTACATAATGATATTTTATTTTAACCCGCTCAGCATCAAAATCAAAAAGATATCTTAATATTAACATTATAGCGATATCTTTTAGAGATCAGTCAAAAGATATCATTTAGATGACCTTTCAGTCTGTATTTAATATTTATTTATATTAATATTGTATTTAATATTTATTTATATTAATATTGTATTTAATATTTATTTATACCTTTCAATTTGTATTTAATATTTTATTTTATATATTTTGTGTACAAAAAAAAAGTAGCTAACTTTGTTATATTTTATTTAATTTTTTTGAAATGTAAAAACATAACTCATAAAATGTTTAAGTCGTACAGTGGAACGGTACATCAACTATTATCCACGAGATGTGGATCAATTATTCGTCTTGTACTTCCTGATGACCTAGATCGAAAAATCCTATAGCCTAGGTGTTAAAAGATGAAAAACCTCACGATAATTGGTATACTTTTAATTATATCAGAATTTTTGGGCCATATTGTAAGACGCGAAAATGTTTAATGTATTAAACTTTATAGCTTGCTTATATATGTATAAAGTATTATAGAACTTTTTGTTGTTTTTATAGTAGTTATAATGCAATGATGGAATGGGACGATAAAGCTTCTATTGAAGCGGTTATAAAATTGTGGTTCGAACATGCTGGCGATTGTATCAAGTTAAAGTCAAGAAATTCAAATTTATTTATACCTTTTATAAACTAACAGAATTTTTTTATTTTCATTATATTCTTGTATTTAATTATAATAAATATTATTTCGATGTAAGTTACTCTATTAATGTATTAACTATAAAAAAATAAAATTATTAAAATATGAAATATTTTACTTTATTCAATAAAAACAAAAATTTCTGAATAACCTCCAAATTTCTTCTTATTAATATTAACTTTTGGATATCAGGTTTTAGAGCTCTTACCGACGTCAGAAAATTAACTTTATGTTATCTTTCTGACCAATTTTTTCGAATGTCAAATGAAAAAAATGTTATCTTTTAGAGCTCTTTAAGATAACTTTGTGCTAAGCGGGAAGGGGGGACATACATGTACACCCGCAAATTTGAGTCGATTTTAATGAATTTTTTTATTAAAATATAATTTATTCTATATTTTTGGAACTGCGCATACGGTTTAAATATATTTGTTACTATTACAAAAAAAATTTTTTTTATATATTTAAAAATGGCTGATTTACAGTTCAGTTTTCCGGGAGTGTCGCAGCGGTTGGCGGAAGTTGTAGCCTCTGTAGAATTGATCCAAAATAAAAAAAAGAACAAATTCTGCATAATAAATAATGTTATAATTTATAGGTGAACCTAAAAGAAATGAAAAAAAATTTAATTTGCAAAATAAAACACTTTAGACCAAATTTTTCAATAGATTTAAATTTTAAAAATTGTTATAAAGTTTTATTCTGCAAATTCTTCTATTTTTTCATAATTTTTTAGGTTCATCTATAAATTATAACATTATTAATCATACAGAATTTGCTTTTTTTCATTTTGGATTAATACTACAGAAGCTACAACTTTCGTCAATCGCTGCGAGACTTCTGGAAAACTGGACTAAAAATCAGTCATTTTGAAATATATAGAAAAAAAAATTTTTTTTAATAGTTAAAAATATAAATAAACTATATGCGAAGTTCCAAAAATATAAAATAAATTACATTTTAATATAAAAATTTAACAAAATCGATTAAAATGTATGGGTCTACATGTTTCTCTCCCTTACATACTGATCATTTATTTCAAATACCGATAAAAGATATTTAAAATAACTAATATATAGTCTTAATAAATCGTAGCCTATATTATATAAATACATTTATACTCTCTTTTTTATTAATATTTATCAATGTTCGATAACGATCATTAATAATAATATTTTCAATATTTCGCGCCGATAGGTACCGCTTCCATTTTAAAAGCTTCTATAGATTAGTCCATCGTTTTCATTGAAATTCTGTGTATACTACATAAGTTAAAGAGGTTATGTTTATTCGCGTTTACTATTATTTATTGTAAAATTACTTGAATAATGGCAATGGCAGGGGCAGGGGCAAGTAAACAAGTATTACGGTATTTTCTTGGAACGTGTATACCATCTGTTAAACAAAATGCTGTAAAAATACGTGTGCAACGTCTTGATTTAGATAAACATCTTTTGATGGTAAGGTTCTATTTTAAATTTAAAAATATAAATACATTAAAAGTATGATTTATTTTTTTCATCGGTTCAAATAAAACTTATTTCTTACTTTTAAAATCTAGTATTTCAAAGAGTATAATTTCATCTATGCCCATGATCCAGATAGGAAGTGTAACATAGGAGATATTGTTTTGATACAAATGTTACCTGAGAAGTTAACACGTCTTATTACCCATAAAGTATACATTTATCATTATTAATAACAATAATAATAATAATAATAATAACATTAATAATTGATTATTATATTCCTAAATATTTTAATTCTTTAATCATAAAATTTCAATACAGGTTGTAGATGTTATTTATCCATTAGGTGATATTACAGATCCTATAACTGGTAAAAAAGTTGTTGTTAGCAAGTATAGGTAAGTATTATATTAATACTAAACCTACCGATACTTCGTGTGTACCTATTCCTATTGTGTGCGGTCAAATGACCGTTTCAAAAAAAAAAAAAAACATTTATCTTAATATAAAATGAGATTTTAGCCAATTGGATAGTGAACAATATATATGTTCTTTTATTTAAAAGTGAATAAAATAAATTTTATGCGTTTTCACTGCAATTTTTAAAAATTACCGGACGCGGTCATTTAACAACGCTCAGTTGTTTAATATTAACATATTCGAGATCGCTAACGTACTCCTATGTCATTTCAAATTCTTTAGTATAATATCGATCACATAATCCTATGCTATTAAATATTACATTTCAATTATTAATTATTATTATTTCAAGCTATCATATTCAATATCCAGCTAAACACCTCACTCGACAATGTCAATCTTAAATATGTTAAATATGGATATTGTGTGTGTGTGTGTGTGTATACATATGTACATACATATATAGACTATATAAAAATCTATGTACAATATATTTTTATTTAAATGGATTTTTTTTTAATCAGGGATGATATAAAGGAAACTAATCAATTATTTGGTGAATCCAAAAATGCTTTTGATTACGATAAAGCACCTGCTAGAGGAATCACAAAAGATAAAAGAGATTTTACGTATCAAGAGACATATGTTAAATACCAAGAAGATCCAAAAGATCCTCAACCATATGCAGTATAATGTACTTATGTATTTAAACCTATAAATAGATTTTAATGGCAATTTGTGTAATGGAAAAATGACTTTATGTTCCATGCGTTTAGTTTTAAAAATACTTTTCATTATTTAATATGATCCTCATTACGCCTTCTTCACAAAATTATGTATTATGCTAAGAAACCAAGTATAGTTGTTTTCTTCTCAAATTAATTCCTAGTGATATTAATTTAAGAAGTTTAAACAAAAATTCTTTTTTAATATAAATTTTATGATCATATCGTATAAATACATAACCCGATCACTGTTTTCAATAATTCCAGTTAATACAATCGTTTGAATATAAAAGTGCTTTTACATTTACCAAATATATAATATAACAAATTCAATTAAATAGTGTAATTTCTTTTGTATTACGTTATTCTGAAAGAAATTCTCTTTCAAGCGCGGCTCCCATAGCATTCCATTCTCTATCATCTTCGTTTTCAATTGATTCAAGATCTACAGAATCTTGGGAATTATCACCAAAATCTAAATCATCTGGTAAATCTTCCCCTCTTCTAAAACGTATTGTAAGATCATTTTCGTCGTCGTCAACGTCATTGTCATCACCATCGTCATTGTCGTCACCGTCGTTGGCGTCATCGTCTTCTTCGTCATTATTGTCATCATTGTCATCATTGTTATCATCGTCGTTGTCGTCGTCGTTGCCTCCGTCATTATCGAAACTTCGATTGCATAATCTCCTTTTTTTAAACGATTTGCACTCAAAATCTGCAATTAAAATTTAATTCAAAATGTTAATATTTAATTCATTATTTCTTTTTTAATTATTTTAATTTAATTTAATTTAATTTAATTTAAATTCATTTTTAATTCCTTTACGAACAAACGATGTATACAATGCAACAATGCGAACGACACATATCTCTTTAACGTAAATCATCAGTGTAGCCGATTAACTCATATATGCGTCCAGTATATTATTGCATTTTGAAGTTAAATCAATAATAAAAATAGTAAGTCATAAGTATGCTTTACGATCATAAAATTTCTATATTATTTATCAAATAGTAGCACCAGTATCTTTTAAATCAGTAGATCAATACAATTAATCAACATATTAATACGATGTGTAATACACAACAAAAGTAAGCTGAACATTTTACTACTTTATCTATAAAAGGTTAATAAGAACATATAAAAAAAATATTACCATATGATAATCCTTCTGAATTGGAATTACTTTCGTGTGTTCTTTTATTATATTCATTAATATTATCATCTATATCAAAAACAGAAGCCTCTATATCCTGTTCTTCCATATCTTCTTCTACTTCCTTATCCATTATTTCTATTTCTTCTTGTGTAAATGACATTAAGGGATTTATACTATCGGCAAATTTATCTTTTAATTCGTCCTTTTGTTCTTCTATATGTTCTGGACTGCTACAGTGTGCAGGCGGTATTCTAGATGCACGCGCCTAAAAAGCTTTTCTTATATTATATTTGGCATTATATCTAATATATAATCTGTACGATTTAAAATGAAATGTTTGTTTTATATATTTTGAAGTTCTTTTTTTTAATCCTTTACACCAGGTACATGTTTTCTTGTGTAAAAATTAGTTAGACTAGATAAAAAAAATCTAGTATTTTTCTGTATTTTAAAAAAAAAAAATATTATTATTAATTCAATATTCATAGAACAAGTGTACGTACAGACAAAACTTAATAAACTATATAATGTTACTATAATTTATTGATCTTTATTAACATGATCAAAAACGAGCAAAGTTTACCAATTACCAATAATTGGTGTGTAAAAGATTAATAATAAAATCATATCCACCTTTGTAGTAAGAGGAAAAAGGCGTTCATCAACATATTCCCAACGTTCTGCACATGCCCAAAGCCAATCTGGATTTACGATTTTTATATCACCTCGTTTTTTGGCAGCATTTACTTTTGCAGTTCCCGGTCTAATAGCAACTAAATGTGTAGTATTTTCCATCAAATCCTAATACATTTTAGTCAATCATGATGTATATGCATAAAAATGTATAAGATAAAAGTAATAGATATATAAATAAATAAAAACTTACTTGTGTAACTTCCGCTCCAAATGCTCTTGCAACTTTATAAGCACGACTTTGATTAAGTTTTTGATGAGTAGGTATCAATCCACTGAAAGTCAAACAAATACCTTTTAATACTTGTGCTCTTACACGAGGTATGATAACTCTTAATGATTTTTGTCTAATTTCCTTTTCTATATTGTTGTAAAACTCAGCATGTATTTTTCGAAGAATATCTTCTAAATACAATAAATAATCATCTTCATCCTCATCTATAAATTTATTTTCATTGCATTTCTCTTTCTTCTCTGTTTCTAGATTTTTTTCTTCCTTTGAATTATCTCTATCTAATTTTTGAACTTGTTCAGTATCATTTTCTGATTTCTTTTCTATTTCATTTGATTGTATCTCAATATTTTTTTCTTTAACACCTTCATAATTTTTATCTTCTTGATCTCCTTGATCATTTTTATCATTTTTATTATCTTTATCATCTTTATCATCTTTATCATTTTTATCATCTTTATCATCTTCATCATCTTTATCATCGTTATTTCTTTTATCTTCTTTAGTTCCTTTTTCTCCTTTTTTACCTGTATCTTCTACATTTCTTTTATCATCATCAGTACATTTTGCTTCTTCTAATACAGTAACACCTTTAAATTCTCTTATTATATTTTCTCTAGGATCATTATTTAATACATTTTTATCGGTTGAGTGCAATGTACCGTTATTAGTATTTTTACTTTGTATGTCTTTTACAGCAGTCGATATGGGTGTAGTGGGATCATTTTTTTCTAACCCAGGTGGAGCATGTATATCACCGGTATGAGGAAAAAAGTGATATGGTTTAACTTGTACTAAGTTGCCACATCCTTGCCATACATCCTCTCTGTCATCTATGATACATACCATATCGTCTCCGCAAGGAAATAAAGCCCTATTAAAAATATTTAATTATATGAAAGATCCATATAAAATAAACATCTGATACTAGTAAAGAGATATTAATATATAATCATACTTTAAATTAGCTGTTTTGGATGCTGGATCAAAACATTCATCTCTTGAAAGAATTCTGTGAGAAAACAAAGTACCATCTTTATCTAATAAAGATGCTACGGTATGTGCATAATTTCTTGCACCAAATGTACAGATATGTAATTCGTATAGACGACTCATTTCTAAGAGAAAATGTCGAGTGTTTGGTCTTAAGCGTGTATGATACCATGGAGAATTTGGTCCATAAAGTTGATAATGATACACATCCTAAAATATTAAAACAATATTTCATAATACCACAGGATAGGAATATTATTTAGAAAAAATGCCTAATACCTTCATATTAGGCGGAACATTATCGTTGGTTGTGTGAACGATAGTTTGATCAAGATCCACAAGTAACGCCAATTTACGATCACGTAAAAGTCTTTGTACATCTTCTTTTCCTATTTTTTCAGCTAATTCTGGGCATACTTTAAGTTCAGGTACACTGTGTATCATTGGTACAACAGCTTGAGAAATTACGTTTCCTCCATCTTTTCCATTTCCTTCTATTCTTAAATCTACACCACATTCTGCACACAAATCCTTCATGACAGTAGGATGTTTGCATCCTTCAAGCATCAATATCACTTCCCTAAAACACTAACAAATTATCCAGGTACTGAACAATTATAAGCATATTAAATTTATGCATAAATTAGATTAAGCAACAAAATATATAATAAAAATATGAAGATTTTAAATACTTAAATGAAATTATCATAATAATATAGAGGTTAAGGAATATATACCCAGGTTTTATGATGTCACCTTCTTTAAATAATAATTTTATAATACGGCCATATCGCATAGCTCGAAACTTCTTTTCAGAATGATTACTTTCATCATTGTCCGACGTTATGTTTCGGTAAAAAAACAATACTCTACCGGCTGATACCGTTGTATTCATACGAACTCTCCATTTCAACAGTTTAGCTGTTTGCTCTTCCTTAGGAAATATTATTTCTGTAGTTGCCATAATTATTTAATTACTTAGATCATTATATTCCCGACATTATTCGTAATAATTTAACAAAATAATCAAACTTTCTTAAACAAAAATAATTTAAATACATAAAGTACTCATTTAGTGGTTATATGTCAGCCATAATATTATTCTTTCCTGCTCATACGAAATTCTGTCCATGATTTGCTAGTTTATAGGCAATGCCCGCGTATAAATAGGAGTTTTCTCTAACTTGTCCAAATAGCGACTAATAAGATCAAGCGATAGCAGCGCCACAACCATTATATAATCTCGAACACAGCGCAAAAATTTCTCTCGTTCCTTTTATTCCTCTTATTCTCCTTCTGCTATCTCACGTGACGAATGTACACGCGCTATCTAGCTCCATGAACACGATAATACAAGTAATTTATGTACAACTGTTATTATATTACAAATATATAATTGTTATAACTAATTTTAAACCAATCAAATTTATTCCTGGTGGAGATAATACGCGATTCAATCGAGCACATGATATTTCTCAATTAACTAGTATAGGCAGCATTATATATATATATATATATATATGTGAAGGATAGTGGTAAGGAGAATCATCTGTGTATATATAAAAAGTGTCCGTCAAATGCATTAAATTAGGGTGGCGCCACATTAGCATCAGGGTAAATTTTAAAGGAAGCGTCAAATATTAGAGTAAGATTGAGAAATAAACAAGGAAAAGAAAACTTCCGCATACTTCAATTCGTCTACAATTGCTACATTCATACCATACCCTTTGTCTATACCAGTGCCATTCTGGAAGGTTTTTGAACTCTTATTTATAGCATACACTGGACACTTTTTCAAATTTTCTCTCATATGAAATGATTCTCCTTATCTCTACCCTCCATAGGCAGCATTGAAGCCACATTGCTGTATCAAATCTGGACAAGTTAGCAGATATTATCAAAGAGCGACTTAAGCGCATAACCGGTGGTTTTAGGAACAAAAAAGAACTAACTGTCACAATAGTTACGACCGTTGTCAATCTTCCCTTTTCAGCCCCGTGACTTTTGGCCCCAGTTTTCATTCCTCGACCATTTTAACTGATACATTTAAAAATCTTCTAATCGAGTGTACATACTTCAGCATTTTTTTGGCCAGAAAAAATCTTTAATAAAACCTCTCTCTAGGAAAGAGAGTTGGATTCAATCGTTGCTTATTGTAAGATATGTTCGTTACCTCACCTATCGATTATAAATCATCCTGCTTGCATTCTTACTAACACTTCATTCGATAGAGGGAAAAAGCATATTACTATATATGTACCAGCAAAATCGAAAAGCCGGCACAGAATGTCTACAGAATGCCGGCATTTTGTACTTTGTCGGTAACATATATATAGCGTTAAAATATTTAAATACGTTATTGTATAGAATAATTATGTATTACATAGAATATCTAGTCGTTTTAGGAAAAGCATATAATAAATAATTTTATTATAGACATTATCTAATTATTCTATGGAATAACAAGTAAATCCTGCACTTACAGGAAGCAAGTATGAAATTGCAAGTATGAAAAGCACTACAGGAAGTATGAAATTGAAATTTGATCCCAAATATAAGAAAAATACTAATCGATTTTGTTCCAATCCATGCTTGTCTCGTTCGGTAATCGAGAAGGAAGAGAGCGAGTAGCGTCTGTTATTCAGGTATGTAGGGTTTTTTTTGGTATTCAGTTCCACCGCCAGAGGCGTGACAGTAGAAGTGCCTAAGCGCCAAACTTTGGCGTGGTGACCACAAAATTCAAATTGAAGTCGTGTGATTTTATAAATAAACAAATGAAACAAATAGTTCTCTTTGATGTTTTTGTTGCATTTTACATGCAGTATTATTCATTTTTATACTAAATGAGTTAAAGATAAATTGATTCCATTTCACAATTTTTTTACAGATATATAGGATGATTTATCGACATTTTTTTCATGCTATTGTTATTTTTTCTTGACTTTTTGATATCATAACCAATTATTCCATTTTCCTTAGTTTATAATTTTTTATTTACTTCGTCGACTTATTTATCTATTTGATCCCTTAGTTAAAGGTAGGTTTTTTCATATTTGAAAAATCAGATCAAGCGAATCGACGCACTCTCTAGTGGCAATAGAAATCATTCTCTCATTGTATATATCGTAGACACATCTATAACACTGCGATCGTCCTCCTTGAACAAGCTCCGTTGGTTAAATAACAAATAAGAGCGCATTATATGAGAAAAAAAAAAAAAAAAAACCTCTCCTCGTCTCCTTAACAAGGAGACGATCAGTGAGTCTCACCTCAGATTTTTTTCAAATTTTGCACTAACGATATAAATTTTATTAGGAAATCAACATTATTACGCGAGTAATAAAATTACCAATTATAAATAAAATAATATCCAATAAATAACAAAAATTAATTTTTAACGTGCCGAAACGATACATTTATTTATGATGATATTTACAGGATGAATTTGTAATTTAAGTAACACTAGATTGCCTAAGCAAGTCATTTTGACTGCTTTTGTATTTCAATTAAAAAAATAATTATTTAAATAATGACACAGCTTCTTATAATTTTGTGACTTTTTCTACAACATATAAATGGGTTAATTAATCATTGTTGTTGCCCCCCCCTCCTTCACTTCTGGTATATATATGTGTGTTATACCTATATTGCCGAAAAGCAGTCATTTTGACTGCTTGGAAAAGACCAGTTCGTAACTGGTTCATAACTAAGTTTTTTATGGTCAATCAAGTGGGGTCCCGAATTTTTCAGAAGAACTGTGTCCCGAGATAAGTTCAAGCAAATTCTACGATTTATTCGTTTTGACAAACGGACTGAAAGAAGTACACGCATCCGAACAAATAAATTTGCCTTGGTTTCAGAAATATGGGACAAGTTTATTGAAAACAGTCAAGCTTGCTATCAACCAGGGCAAAACATAACAGTTGACGAACAATTATCTCGAAAAAAAGCTAGGTGCAAGTTTATACAATATATGCCTAATAAACCGAATAAATTTGGCATCAAATTCTTGCTTGCATCAGACGTTACTAGCAAGTACGTGTTGAATGGTTTTGCTTACTTGGGGAAAGATGAACAACGATCATCGTCAATTCTTCTAAGCGAATACGTTGTTCTGAAACTTGTCGAACCATATACAGGCTGTGGAAGAAGTGTCACGACCGACAACTTTTTTACGAGCATGTCACTAGCGACGAAATTATTGGACAAAAAAACTACATTAGTTGAATCTATTAGAGGAAATAAAAGAGAATTACCCAAAGCAGCCAAACAATCGAAGGATAACATGCCTCGTTTTTCCACTCTCCTATATAGATCAGAAAATTGTGTCCTTACAATATATAAAAGCAAACCGAACAAGAGTAGCTGTTCTAAATTCCAGGCATAAATTTGTTAAAATTGATAAAAGTAATAGAAAAATGTTACCAGATTTTATTCAGTTTTATAATAAAACAAAATTTGGAGTTGATATGACAGATCAAATGGCCAGAAAATATACGGTGAAATCTAGTTCTTGTAGATGGCCCCTCCAAATATTTTTTAACATTTTAGATTTGGCTGCAATAAATGCTTGGATCCTTTATAAAGAAGTGACCGGAATGCAAATAGAACGAAAACAGTTCCTGTTTCAATTAGCAGAACAGCTTTCCGCCGATTACACAACTGAAAGAGAGAAACATTCATCACAACAGGAAGACCCACAAGTATCAACTGCAACATCTTCAAATACAACAGATTCTACCAAACGAAAAATTTGTCAAATACGACTTTGCCACAATAACAAAACAAATAATATTTGTCAAAAATGTAAAAGGTATGTTTGCGGAAGATGTACATCCAAGAAGATTTGCACTTTTATTTGCTTAAAATGTCCAGATAATGTATAAATTATTTTTTTTCGAACTGAAATACATTTTTTTATAGTTAATACTTATTAATAACTTGTTATATGACTGTTAGTGATATAAAATATATTAAAAATTACGTTTAAACAAATTTCTTTGCGCATTAGTTATTTTTTCACAATGCAGTCATTTTGACTGCTTTCAGGCAATATAGGTATATACTAAGCTCCCGTCTTTCTAGTGGTAATAAACTTCGTTTATTTGTGCAGGATGTAAAAAAATTTATTGCTTTGAATTTTTTTGTAATAATTTTAATTTTTTTTCTATATATAATTAGAAATTAGGAAATGTAAAAATAATTTATATAACCTAAGGATAGAAAAACTTATAAAAAAAATAATTCCCCCACGAAGAATCGAACGTTAATAAACCAGCGCGAGAAGCGAAGACGTTACTACTTACGCTAACGCACCACTTGGTAATTGTCCAATTTTTTTCGTAGAATTCTTAAGACTTCGAAGATGAATCAGAATGCATTACTGTTTTCTTATAACATAATAAAAATGAATTAAAATTATGTATAGACAAAAAATAAATTCCACGTTTTTAGAATATCCTTTCATATATATCTTGAATTAATTTTATGTGTGGATACAAAATTCTTCTTTTTCAAATATGTATTTAGTTTGATACACTAATAAATTTTTACGAGCCAAAAAGTCAGTAATTTAAAATTTTATAAAATACATAATTTAATAGGAAAAATATTTAAATTTTAAATTTCGTCTTAAAGAGAATACGTATTCAATTTGATATACAAATAAATTTTTGTGAGGCAAAGAATTTATATCAATTAATTATTCTAATTAATTTTATGGCGAGACACAAAATTAATTCATTATTTTTACTCTCAACTAAATAATAATAGTTTCTGCTAAAATGAATTATTTTTTTTTTTATTCAAGATTCATTATTTTTGACAATAAATAAAGAAATGGCTTGCCATAAGCATCAAGATTCGATTTAAAAGTGCCGCGCTTATACGCCGATATATATAGATATACAAAAGGCTCGACGCACGATGGCCAAAACGAAAAATTCTCGCTACCGAAAGAAAAAATAGAAAGAGAGAAATATCGGTTTTCTTTCTCACTCGCACTCGTATACAAAACGCTCGACGCTCGATGGCCAAGACGTAAAATTCTTGCTACCGAAAGAAAAAATATAAAAAGAGAAATATTAGAACGCTCAACAATCGATGGCCAAGGACAATAATACTCGCTATCGCCTAAACAAATAGAAAAGGGAAATATCGGTTTCTTCTCTCACTCTCACTTTCATTCAAGACCGAGAGTCCCGAAGATTGCCGAAGATCCTTCGTTTGTTTAGTGCACACGGACGCTCGCACGCATACTAGCTCGCTCGCGTTAAAACGCGACGGAGGGATAAGCTTGCTTTCTCCCACTCTTACAATTTTTTTCCCATCTTCAATCCAATTTTATTCGCTTATTTTTGAAAATACGAAGATAACTCATAGAACATTTTTTTAGTATTTTTCAATTCTCTACAACTTTTGTTTGAAACTTTTTTTGATTAAATGCCTAGATTCTAAGATAAAGTTATTTTTGACCCTTTTTTACCCTTTTTCTCAAAAACGGCACTTTCCACCTCAAAAAAATTAGCACCATTCGATTCAGCGTCGTCTACTATTTACCCTTATATCAAGTTTCCACCTTCTTTCCTGAGATTTGAAGGAGATGGCCCGCGTTGACTGGACTAATACTTCTTTTGGCGCGTTGGGGAAAATGATTACATTTGGTTCCGAGCGTCTGAGAAAACGACACCATGAAGTTTGTCGGTATTTACGACGCGCGGCAAAGAGCGATTTTAAGTTTACGGCATTAAGTTGTCTTCTTTTCTTCTTCCTCTTTTTTTCTCAAGCGGGTCACCCATCCAAATACTAATCGTACTCAGCGCTGCTTTACTTAAATGATCGATCGAGAACTAATGCTGTAACCGCGCCATGGCCGTTGACGCATAAAGTAATTCGATATATCTCCCTTACATTTAATGTGGACTGATATCTATATTTTTATATTTTTGAAGTTATTCTTTTTATTCTTTCTTATATATATAATATATCGATCGATTGAAAATATTTTTCTTTTCTTTTTTGAAGTTATTTAGTTAACTTAATAGAAAAGAATAATTAGTAGCTTATCTACTCATATTTTCAATCCTCCTCCTTTTTACCTGGTCATGCTATAAATATATATATATATATATATTTATATAAAATTAAATAACTTCAATAAATAAATGAGAATAAAAATATAATAGTAAAAGAAAAATAATCTTCTTCCATTAGAAAATATTATCGATCATCAAGCAGGGAAGAGGAACAGGTTTCTTTATCAACTATATTCTATGTAAAAATAAAATTAATAATAATAATACTAATAATGTAATAATAATAACATTAATTAAAAAATAAACTAGGAAAATTAAAAAGTAACAAGGAAAATTAATAATGATAATAATAATAATAATAATATGTTATCATTGTGATAGGTAATCTGTAATTAATTATAAAAATATGAAGAATTTAGCATGAAAGAATGGAAACGTATTGTGCAACATGAATTTTTTTTGATTGTTTTGAAGTTATACTTCTTTTTCAATACTAAATAACGAGCGTAGCCTGACGAGGATTTCCTACAGAATTCGTGAGACACTCAACGTAATTACAATTTATGTACCATTTATAAAGATTATAGATTCTTACCGTATATTCGAAATACGCAGCTCAATCATTTCGAAAATATTGAAAATATCGAAATTTTGTTATCGTCCCTCACCACTCTTCAAACCGTTGCTAAGCACGCCCTGCTGGGCCTATTAAACAAAAACACTCGTCCTATTCTTCCACTGGAAGCCTACGACGACACGCTTTAGATAACAAGCGAAGAATTTACAAAGAAAGCGACGAACAAAGCGATTTAAGCTAGAAGCGAAATAAGAAAAGTATAAGTATTCCTTATACTTCCATAAACGAGGTGAACCTTTTTGTTGAATCCGTATACAAGCGAAGTGAGCAAGAGGTGAGATACGTGTTTAATCTTTTGTTAAAACCGCAATTCCATATTATATTTAATTTATCAATCAGAGCTTTTATGCTACAAGGCTTTTTGCCTGACGAGCCAATATAGTATTATACTTTGTATTGATTTAACCAAGAGTTTTTCTTTTTTCTTATTTGTTGTTTTATTTTATTAATTTTTTTAATAATTGTATTTTATTTAAATTGTATTTAATATCTTTATTTTATTAAAGTTTTTATTGAAGTTATATTTTATTTTATTTACAAATGTAGAGTATATATTGGCATTCGGGAAAATTGTAGTTATTTCATATTGAATATAATGAAGATGGAGAAGTAAATGTTGTTTGGCTTAAGTTTTTAGATTCACTAAAGATTGGCCAGAAAATCGTACAGAAAGTTGCTGGACACGTTGCGATTTAAATTAATAAAACAATAGTGCCGATCGGACGTAGATCTTCAACTATTCTCCTTAGCAACAATACAAAAATTAAGATTAAGCGTTCACATTTATCTATAGTTTAAATTTAATTATTTATTATTAATTATTGAAAATTTATTTAATTTATCTTAATTATTTTAATTATTTTAATTTTGAAGTTATTATTAAACTATAATCTCTTGCAGCTTTTTATTGACCAGGATCAGTATACATTTAAATTTCTGTTTTAGTTTTCAATATGCCTAAAACTAATGCAGAGAAATGTAGAGATTATCGTCTTCGTAGGAAAAGGAATAAGGAAAATAAGGAAAATAATGAGGAAAATAAGGAAAACATAATGCACGCTAATGCCAAACGTTGTAGGGTTCTTGGCTGCGAAGAAAAATTATTCAAAAAGGTTATGAATTGCCTGCAAATGAAATTTTATGTACTCCGTCAACTTCTAATTTACTTTGCGAACCATCGGCTAAGCCTGTGATTACCGGTACAAATTTAAATAATTTAAATGTCCCAGCAATAACTAATATTATTGCTAATTATTTATTTTTTTTGTTTAGTTTTTATGTTTTGAAGTTATTTGAAGTTACTTACATTTATTTTATTTAACATTTATTTTACATTTATTTCTTCAAGAAATCCAATTGTCTGCGAATGGAACTTTATGTGCCCCATCGACTTCGAATTTACTAGTGACTTCTGAACCATTGGCTCAGCCTATGATTAACGGTACAAATTTATACAATTTAAAATTCACAGCAATAACTAATAGTACTGCTAATTATTATTTTTGAACTTATACTTCTTTTTGGTACGTTTGGGAATTTGGTCTTTATTTTTTACTTTTACTTCTTCAAGATGCATCGTTGTCTACTGCAAAAGATGACTATCACAACTATATTACTGTGCAAGCTGATGTGCATATGGAAAATTCTTCTATGCCGTGTCATCATCGTATAACATCAAAAAACATTACATTAACAAACATGGAGCAAAGTTCACGATCTCAAGCACGAAATAATCAATATTTAGCTGATGCTTCGATTATACATGTATTGTCTAATCAAGACATTGTACCTGATGAAGAACGCAATTCGTTAAACCAAGACACAATCATGGATCAGGAATTACCTCAATCAGATGTACCCTCTATTTATTCTAACTCTTCAGACCAGTTAGTAATTAATCATTCCACTGGCGAGCAAATTGATATGGATTTAGATCCTTCTTTACCATATAGCAATTATCATCAATTTAAACGAGCTCATAAGGAATTTAAAATAAAATTCTTGGGCAATTCATTTGAACATCCATGCTTAGTATGTGACAGATTGTGGTTTAAAAAGGATTTAAAAGAGCCATCTAATGAACATAAGGATATTCTAATACAATTTATACCTAATGTACCTATAGAAAATACTAAGCTTTGTAATACATGCATACAAGCTTTAAACAAGAAGAATATTCCTCTAATATCAACATATAACGGCTTCAAATATCCAGATGTACCTTAGCATCTACCACCTTTATATTTAGTTTTTGAAAGATTAATTTCGCCTCGTATTTCTTTTATGCAGATCAGACGTCTGAGACATGTGAATGGTAAATACGCCAGTTATGGTCAATTAATTAATGTTTCAGTTAATACAATGGTCAAATCTCTTCAAAGAAATATCGATAACGATTATTGTATAAATGTACATATTAAACGTAAGAAAATTGACCGATCTAGTTACTTACATGGCATTGTTAACAAGCGTACAATTAAAGCTTGGCTACAATTTTTAATACCGTCTCCATTGTATAGAATGTACGATATTAAAATTGGTGATTCATATTTTAATGATAATCAAATTCACAACAAAGTTGGACAAAATGATGTCAGCGAACACATTCCTGTAGAAGAGAGTCTTACGGCGCACCAACCGACATTAATGTGGGATGAAGAACAATATTTACGTATTGCACCTGGCGAAGAAAATTTACCTCAAAGTTTATTATTTGATGAATTTTTTTATTTCTTATTTAATTTTTTATTTCTTATTTTATTTCTTATTTTAATTAAACCCTTCTTATTCTTCATGTATAAATAAATAAGATTATACTTATTTTTTTTGCAGTTATTTTTGAGGTTGTTGATGCATTTTGGTACGCCAAAGAAGTATAACTTCTGACGTGCGTACATAAGTACACACACCAGTTTTCTTTTTTTTATTTCTTATTATAATTAAACCCTTCTTCTTCCTTATGTAGAAATAAATAAGATTATACTTATTTTTTTGAAGATATTTTTGAGGTTTTTGATGATATATTCGTTTTGGTACGCCAAAGAAGTATAACTTCTGACGTGCGTACATAAGTACACACACCAGTTTTCTTTTTTTTTATTTCTTATTATAATTAAACCCTTCTTCTTCCTTATGTAGAAATAAATAAGATTATACTTATTTTTTTGAAGATATTTTTGAGGTTTTTGATGATATATTCGTTTTGGTACGCCAAAGAAGTATAACTTCTGTCGTGCGTACATAAGTACACACACCTTTTTTTAAAGTACAATGTATATTCTCGAGGACTACTACAGATGTGCAAAGTTTAAAAAAAATCAGAGCCTTTCGCACTACGGTCTCTCCTTATTAGTTTATTTATTAGTGCTTTATAGGGGTAACATGTAACAGATGAAACAAACATCACTAAAATAACATTATTGGTATAAATTTTAATTCTTTTAATTCTTCAATATTTATATCGTTACTTAAATGATGTGAAGAAGTGGCTGCATCGAACAACTAGTTAAAGTAAAGAATTATTATACTGATTTCATACTTTAACTGTTAGTTTAGTTATTCTATAGAATAACGATTTCACGCTTTAATAGTCTTCTTCTTTTTATTAGGACTTCGTCCTGTTATATTTTAGCTATATAGTTCTATTCAGAGCGTTTGTTGTTCCTGCGACGATGATGTCCAGCTTTCATGTTTTAGAGGTCTTCCAGGTGGTCTCGTTGTCCCTATTTTTCCTGTTTTTGCCACTTTCGGTAGCCTACTGTCGTCCATCCTGTCTACATGATATCGCCACTCTCTTCTCTTCCTTCTTATTCACCTTACCACGTCATGGGTCTCACATTTTTTTCTTATCTCTTTGTTTCTTCTTCTATCTCTTATTGTCAGACTGCTTCCTTGTCTGATTCCGCTCGTTATTGGGATCATTTTCGTTGTCATATTGCCCGTTCTTTTTATTGTTGTATTTTGGGTGACTTTAATAGTAACATATGCAATTGCTACATCTTGTATATTTTATAATTAGATAAGATTTTTATAAATCCATCTTTTCTTCATGTGTTAAACAAAAGATAATGAAGTTTATTTTTCTTCCACAGCTATCCTTTTGTCTTTTGTGCCGCTGATTTTCTTCTCATATAATGAGCTCTTATTTGTTATTTAACCAACGGAGCTTGTTCAAGGAGGACGATCGCAGTTTTATAAATGTGTCTACGTATATACACTATGAAAGGATGATTTCTATTGCCACTAGAGAGCGCGTCGATTCGCTGGACATCAAAGAGAATTATTTGTTTCATTTGATTATTTATAAAATCACAAGTACTTAAATCTGAACTCCTGAACATCACCGCCGTCCTCGTGGAGAATTATAGTACTCAGTATTTACTTATTTTCAACAACACAAATTCGACGAAAACACATATCTCGACATCCTCCTTGTATAGAGCTTCGTTGTTTAACCACTGCGTAATTAATCAATCAAATAAATATAAATACGTTTATTAATGCCTAACCACAGCGTGATTGGTCAGTCTACATCAGTGTGTTCATTGTAAGCATGTTCATTGGTGGCCTTAATATACTATGATTGGTCTATTAAGACCGATGTGTCCTCTATCGGTTATATCTTTACACTCCATACAAATAGAATAGATTTTTAATTTCGAAAAACCGAATGGTTTTTTTTATTCATGGCCAAAACAATCAATTTTTCAATAATAACATTGACAATTTTATATTCAATTATAATTATATTGCAATTAGACAGGATGTCAATAATTAATTACGAACGACATATGCTTCACAATATTTATTATTGTTGGTAATAATTGTAAAAAGTAATTTCTTTCTTGTAATATTATAGAAACAAATGAATTAATTTCTCATCAAAATGAATATTCCAAAAGATGACGACGAAGATTTTTGGAATAGCAATGAAAAGCATTATTTCTGCTTCGACAAGGTTAAAAAGTATATTACATGTTTTAATGAATCTTTTTTTCTGTAATATCTTTATATTAATATTATTATTATTATTATATTATTATATATAATATTTATTCAATAGGAAGATCAAGAAGCTTTAATCAATAGACCAGAGAATTTGAAACCTCTACTTTCTGTTATTTCTGAAAAGACACTCCATTGCAGTATGTTAAAAAAGTTATACTACATTTAACAAATACTAAATTGTAATATACTGATATGTAATATACAAAAGTCACTTTTAAGACACCATGAAAAAAGAATCAATATTTGTTTATTAATAGAATTATAATATTTTGTTTTTCATTTAAAGATATTAATTTCTAGTTAATGTTGTTAAAAAAGTATGGATTCACAATACTATCATTATAGAAACTTCTAAAATAAATTAAAAGCTTTTCAGTGTAGTTAAGTGACTACTGTATATATAAATTATATCTCATATATAAATATATGAATTTTTCATTTTATATTTATATTTGTATTTTATATATAGTTTTAGCTTTAGATAAAATAGAGAACATTAATGAAGAATCTAACAACATTTGCATAGAACCAGATATTACTTTAAGAAAAATATTAATGGGGCAGTCCTATTCATTGGAACCATATAAATCATTAGCTAGTAAGACTGCATTATTAAATTCAGCTGTAAGAAGTGGAAATGGAAATGCCATACTAATAGTAATTATATAATTATATATATATCATTTTTTGGAATCTTTAAACAATATTTATATCAATTACGAACATTTGATATATGTATTTTTTTCTAGATAGTTTTGTTTTTAAAAAAAACTTTAAAGAAATCTTTAGTTTACCGTTTACTGGCGGAAAGACCAGAAGCAGTGAATGTATATGTACATTATCTTTCTGTTAAATTAGAAACAAATGAAATAACAGATATTTTATCGTAAGTACATCATTGAAGCACCAATTACAAATAACCCCGTATAACATGGTTATTAGATTTCTAGGAAATACTGTATTATATAAAACAAAGTAGTACAAAAAAGAAAGTTGTTTTTAAAAAATTAAAAAACATAGTGTTTGGTTGTCCGAAAAGTTCGTGTGGACTGATATTTTCAACATTCGGTGACACCACGTTGATGTCACATTATAACTATTGGACAAATGTCGGCGTCACATGAAAGATTCGTTTACGCGTAAACACGTTTAACGCCAAACCTTTTTTGTTAAACTGGTCGTTTAAGCTATGGTCATATTGTCAGCCATAGAAAAACATAAGAATGTCTGCCATTGATGATTAATATGGTATGGATGGAAATCTAAGTAAGGATCAGCGTGGCATACAACTAGTTAAAGTAATTTGTAATCAATGCCCTTGCCTCATTGAAAAAACTAGTTCTCCTATAATCGCTTAAATTAAACAACAGTGAGCACGGTTTGTGCTTGGATGGATGAACACTAAGTAACACTGTACTGTTGACTCTAGAAAGGCAGTAAGATGGCCTCTTTAGAAAGATAGTAGACTATATGTGAAGGTATTGTAAAAAAGTGTAAAAACCCATAAAAGGGAGAACAATAAAAACAATATATAATATTAAACCAATTTGTCTAACAATTAGATAGTTAGCTAATAAATGACAGAATGGTGAGAAAAAAGTATGCACACATATATTTTGAACTATTATTGCATTTGACTAAATGCTCTACCTATTTATACTTGCAATGATGAGTACAGTCAGTACTTGAATGGATAATTACCTAGAAACAGTGTGTACTATTAACTCCGAAGGGGCGTCATGTGGAAAGGTGTCGTTAAAGGCAGTATTTCTAAGGAGGATGAACTGGACAACAGTTTAAGAGGGCCACACGATTATTCTAAGTAATGAAGTAATGTTTCGTAATAGTTCTGTTACTCAGGGATAATTATTCTGAAACAATTCAAAGAGTGTTTTTAGTGAGTGCAAGTTCTACACAGGGGGGAGGCATAACATTTATTCTTAAATGTCCATGAAGCATTTTTCTTCCTCTAAAGAAGAAAAAAAAGGTTGTGTGCATGCATACAATATTTGTTCATCACTCTATAACAAAGTGTTTTCTGATAAAATTTGTCAGAACATTTTATTTTTCTTTCTAGATATAAATTAAGTGCTTGCAGTTTTACCGTTTAAGTTTATGACATCTTGTATATTCATTAAATCTACATACTTTTGTATATTCTTGTATTTATTTTTTATCACCTTGACTCTTTTATATTACGTTTTACATTGTTTAAAGATTTCTCTAATTTTCAAACCGTGAATGAGACCTTATTCTTAGATACTATGTTGTATAAAAATTGTCCTCAATTCTCCTTGTCAGTGTTGTGAAAATGCCATGTTATACGGGTGTTACTTGTATTTTCTTATATTCTAATAATAATAGTGTTTATATTTTTTTCAGAATGCTAGGTCAATCAGTAAATTCTGCAGTAAGTATAACCTTTTTAAAATTTTAATAATTTGTTTACATAATATTAATATATTTAATTACAGATGATAAATCTGCATATTATTTTAAAGAATATTCAAGATTGTGATAAGTTACTAAATAAACTTCGTAACTGTTATAAAACACAATTCTTTAACTTAATTGATTGTAAAGAAACACAGTTTCTTAATTCTTATATTCAATTATTAGGTAAGTATAGAAAAAAATATATATGTATTATTTAGGATAATTAATAATATATATATTTATATATGTATAGAATGGTGCTTGGCAGTAAAAAACACAGAGAATGGTGAAAAAATAGAGACAAATTGTTCAGTTCTTGATTTTTTACGTTATATATGTAAAAATGATAAATATTCTTCGCAATCAGCTCTAATGTTTTCTCAGCAACACAATGTATCACTTGAGCAATATCATAAAATTGTAATAAAGGTTAAAGCATCGCTTGGTGAATGGGAATCCATTGATCATATATTTTTAACTAAAGTAATTATATTTTAATACAAACAATTTCATATTTTAATAAATGAATGTGACAAAAAAAAATGATAAATCATATGATGACATGTCACAAATTAATTTTGTTTGTTTAATACAGGGTTGGCGTGGAAATATAAAGTTACAAACATCTCTACCAGTAGAAGATATTGTTAAATTGCTGCATAAAGCGCATGCACCACTAAACGTTATTGAAAAATATTTAAAATATGTAGACAATATTGACAAACGATTAGAGCTAGCAAAATCTTTCAACTATTACCGAATTGCTGTAGATGTATGTACTTTTAATAAAAATAATAATAATATTACTATTACTACTACTACTATTAATAATAATAATAATAATAATAATAATAATAATAATAATAATAATAATATATTTATATATGTCAATAATTATGCCAGTGAACTAAATTAAAAAGTTAAAAAACTGGATTTTATAATTTATTTTATATTATAAATAATTGTAATATAAAATGAATAATAGAATCAGTTTTATCGATTTATTTATTCTGTCCATTGTCATAATTACGAACGTATATTTTACAAAAATTGTATACTTATCAACAGATATTATTTCAGATTTTTGTGGAGCAAGGTGATAGAACGGCATTGTTGGAATACAAAAACAAACTTCAACCACAATCAGAAGAGTATTTTTACGCCACGAATGCTTTGCGTATTCCTTCAGTCAAATGGAAAAATAACTAATTTTTTACTATTCTAAATGTTAGAATATAATATAAATAAATGTGGTTAAATCGTAAACATATTAGATTTATATATTTATTTAAGCAAGTCTATAAAATGTATGTTAATATGTTAATGAAATTTTTGTTTGTTTATAGAATATCAGAAAATATAACAATATAAGAAAATTATAATAAAAAACCTTTATTAACAGTTATTAAAAATTGTATTCAAAATCTGTAAATAAATGCATAGTCTAAGCAAGAGGCTCTCGTGTAATAGCATTACCATTGTGTAAACAAGTAATAGTATTATCGTTAACTCTTGGTCTACGGAACGCATTTGGATTTTCATGAGGAAAATTACAAAATTCGTTCGGATTTTCTTTTTTATGACTTGTACTGATTTGTATGCGTTTACGAAAGAAAATATATGAGCCGTTCAATGCACTAATCGATTACTCCATAAAACCAAACGTAAAGAAATTCGATTAAAAAATGTACACTGTTTTTTAAAGTTCTCTTTATATATATAATTAGGTTTTTATTGCACAACTTACAAATTTTTTACAATGTCTTATCATTACCTTACTTGTATTTTTTCTCTCTCATTTTTGATATTTGCTCCACTCCCACCCCCTTCATGCCTTAACCATTTATATCATCCTTCTTACATTCATACTATCTTTTCGTTCTTCTCTACCTTTTCTCCCTCTCCATCCCCTACCAATATTTATCAACATTCTTATAATCATATCATCCTTTCAATCTTCTCACATTTCGTTTGTCATATATTCTTCCTGTTTGCTAAATCTCATTCGAATTCGTCTTCGCCTTCCCTTTTATTTTCCTCTGTCATTCTCCTTTTACACAGCTCCTCAATTTTTCTGAAAAATTTATATATCCCGATCTGAATCTTTCCGCCTAACATTAGGCCAGTCAACGCGGGCCTAACTTCGACTTTTGTAGCTAAACGCGTGCATCTTTGTCCTAAGGGTAAGTTGACGACGCTGAATCGAATGGTGCTAATTTTATTTAAATTTGATCCCGAGGTTTTGAGAAAAAGGGTAAAAAAGGGTAAAAAATGGCCTTATCTAGAATCTAGGCATTTAATCGAAAAAAGTTTCAAACAAAAGTTGTAGAGAATTGAAAATACTAAAAAAATGTTCTATGAGTTATCTTCGTATTTTCAAAAATAAGCGAATAAAATTGGATTGAAGATGGGAAAAAAATTGTAAGAGTGGAAGAAAGCAAGCTTATCCCTCCGTCGCGTTTTACACGCGAGCGAGCTAGTATGCGTGCGAGCGTCCGTGTGCACTAATCACAAACGAAGGATCTTCGGGACTCTCGGTCTTGAATGAAAGTGAGAGTGAGAGAAGAAACCGATATTTCCCTTTTCTATTTGTTTAGGCGATAACGAGTATTATTGTCCTTGGCCATCGATTGTTGAGCGTTCTGATATTTCTCTTTTTATATTTTTTCTTTCGGTAGCAAGAATTTTACGTCTTGGCCATCGAGCGTCGAGCGTTTTGTATAGGAGTGCGAGTGAGAAAGAAAACCGATATTTCTCTCTTTCTATTTTTCATTTGGTAGCCAGAATTTTACGTCTTGGCCATCGAGCGTCGAGCGTTTGTATATCTATATATCGGCGTATAAGCGCGGCATTTTAAATCGAATCTTGATGCTTATGCACACCGTTTCTTTATTTATTGTCAAAAATAATGAACCTTGAGTAAAAAAAAATATTCATTTTAACAAAACTATTATTATTTAGTTGAGAGTAAAAATAATGAATTAATTTTGTGTCTCGCCATAAAATTAATTAGAATAATTAATTGATATAAATTCTTTGCCTCACAAAAATTTATTTGTATATCAAATTGAATACGTATTCTCTTTAAGACGAAATTTAAAATTTAAATATTTTTCCTATTAAATTATGTATTTTATAAAATTTTAAATTACTGACTTTTGTCTCGTAAAAATTTATTAGTTTATCAAATTAAATACATATTTGAAAAAGAAGAATTTTATAACCACACATAAAATTAATTCAAGATATATATGAAAGGATATTCTAAAAACGTGGAATTTATTTTTTGTCTATACATAATTTTAATTCATTTTATTATGTTATAAGAAAACAGTAATGCATTCCGATTCATCTTCGAAGTCTTAAGAATTGTACGAAATAAATTGAGCAATTATCAATTGGTGCGTTAGCGTAAGTAGTAACGTCTTCGCTTCTCGCGCTGGGTATTAACGTTCGATTCTTCATGGGGGAATTATTTTTTTTATAAGTTTTTCTATCCTTAGGTAATATAAATTGTTTTTACATTTCCTAATTTCTAATTATATATAGAAAAAAATTAAAATTATTACAAAAAAATTAAAAGCAATAAATTTTTTACATCTTGCACAAATAAAGGAAGATTTATTACTTAAATTACAAATTCATCCTGTAAATATCATCCTAAAAAATGTCTCGTTTCGGCACGTTAAAAATTAATTTTTGTTATTTATTGGATATTATTTAATTTATAATTAGTAACTTTATTACTCGCGTAATAATGTTGATTTCTTAATAAATTTTATATCGTTAGTGCAAAATTTGAAAAAAATCTGAGGTGGGACTCACTGACCGTCTCCTTGTTAAGGATAGAAAAACTTATAAAAAAAATAATTCCCCCACGAAGAATCGAACGTTAATAAACCAGCGCGAGAAGCGAAGACGTTACTACTTACGCTAACGCACCACTTTGTAATTGTTCAATTTTTTCGTACAATTCTTAAGACTTCGAAGATGAATCAGAATGCATTACTGTTTTCTTATAACATAATAAAAATGAATTAAAATTATGTATAGACAAAAAATAAATTCCACGTTTTTAGAATATCCTTTCATATATATCTTGAATTAATTTTATGTGTGGATATAAAATTCTTCTTTTTCAAATGTGTATTTAATTTGATAAACTAATAAATTTTTACGAGACAAAAAGTCAGTTATTTAAAATTTTATAAAATACATAATTTAATAGGAAAAATATTTAAATTTTAAATTTCGTCTTAAAGAGAATACGTATTCAATTTGATATACAATTAAATTTTTGTGAGGCAAAGAATTTATATCAATTAATTATTCTAATTAATTTTATGGAGAGGCACAAAATTAATTCATTATTTTTACTCTCAACTAAATAATAATAGTTTCTGTTAAAATGAATTATTTTTTTTTTACTCAAGGTTCATTATTTTTGCCAATAAATAAAGAAACGACGTGCCATAAGCATCAAGATTCGATTTAAAAATGCCGCGCTTATACGCCGATATATATAGATATACAAAACGCTCGACGCACGATGGCCAAAACGAAAAATTCTCGCTACCGAAAGAAAAAATAGAAAGAGAGAAATATCGGTTTTCTTTCTCACTCGCACTCCTATACAAAACGCTCGACGCTCGATGGCCAAGACGTAAAATTCTTGCTACCGAAAGAAAAAATATAAAAAGAGAAATATCAGAACGCTCAACAATCGATGGCCAAGGACAATAATACTCGCTATCGCCTAAACAAATAGAAAAGGGAAATATCGGTTTCTTCTCTCACTCTCACTTTCATTCAAGACCGAGAGTCCCGAAGATTGCCGAAGATCCTTCGTTTGTGATTAGTGCACACGGACGCTCGCACGCATACTAGCTCGCTCGCGTGTAAAACGCGACGGAGGGATAAGCTTGCTTTCTCCCACTCTTACAATTTTTTTCCCATCTTTAATCCAATTTTATTCGCTTATTTTTGAAAATACGAAGATAACTCATAGAACATTTTTTTAGTATTTTTCAATTCTCTACAACTTTTGTTTGAAACTTTTTTCGATTAAATGCCTAGATTCTAAGATAAGGCTATATTTTACCCTTTTTTACCCTTTTTCTCCAAGATGCCGGTTGCTGATTTTATTATAATTAGCACCATTCGATTCAGCGTCGTCAACTTACCCTTAGATCAAATTTTGAAGCTGCCAGCTAAAAAGGTCAGTTTTTGGCCCGCGTTGACTGGCCTATTATGATGACCATTCTCATGAGTCTTATGTATCTTACGGTAACGGGTTATTACAATTATTAAGAATTGTCCACTATTGAAAGTAACGGTCTTATGAAATCTTATGTGCTGGGGAGTTTACACTTCCATGACATTTCATCGTTTTCTATTATATGTTTGTATATGCTATTATGTGTTGACTTTCTTATTTTTTCCTCTTCTTCCCTTAGACTTTTCTTTTTCTATTCTTCTAATCCCTTTTTTATCTGTTCCTCTATCCTCACATCTTCTCTTCTTTCTCTTATTATCTCTTTCATTTCCTCAATACTTTAACTAAATTCTCTCCCCATTTTGAGGGCTTACCGTTCGTTATCGCTCTTATTTCCTCCATCACGCATATTTTTGGCCATCTTGTTTCCTCCATTTTTAGCACCTCCTTGATATATATCTTAGTGCTCTTTCTCTTATTAGATATTCCATCGTTGGGATTCCAAGCTCTCTTTTCCATATGTAATTTGACGTTGTCCTGCTCACTCCTAATACCATTTTGCAATATCTGCTCTGTATCTTTCGAATATTTTTATTTCTCCTAACCCCCATATCTCAACTCCATACATTACTCCTGCTTTCACTACTGAGTCCAGAAGGTATAGCCTATCCTCCATAGCATTTCTCCCTGCCCTCTTCCATATCCCCCATACCAAGTTCTCTTTATAATATAAATTCAAATAAATATTGTAGAATGCATAAATACAGATATAGCTTTCATATTACGGTATATAAAATTAATAACAAATATCCAAAAAGTTATTGTCAGTAATGTTATCAATTTTCTGTCACTGAGGGAGTTAATCGATTTGGCAAGCGAAAATAGTAATAGTTAAATTTAGTGTTCAAATTTTTAAGTTTTTTATTACAGAAAAAAAGTTAATTTTTATATATTTTTATTAAAGATTTTTCATAAAAGTAAATATTATTAGTTTTCTTATAATATATTATTTGTGATTAATTCATCAGCAATATAAATGATAAATTTTTCATCAGCTGTATGTGAAATTTCGTTATTTTGATTTTTTCTCAAATTTTCACTCATGTTTAATAGGAGGAATGAATTTTAGCAGATCCATCATGTTTCTTTTTTTCCCTTGTCACATTTTTTCCTTTAGGATATACTAAAGGTTGATCTAGATTTTTTAAATTTTGTGGTCTACCTGCTACAAATTTACATATATTAATTGCATTGAATTCTGAATTTTCATTGTACTTACATCTGAATTCTATGAGATGCGGTTTGGAGCTTTCTAACTTTATCCAGCATATTGCTAATTTACTGGAAACTTTGTAAGGGTTAATTTTTTGTTAACCATTGCATTTTCTAAAGGTTTTGTTTACAAAATATCTTTGTGAGTTATTTGGATTACATTAAAGGGCGCTTTCTTTTTATATGTTTTGATTATGTTGTACCAATCGTCTGATAAAAAAAAGTTTTGAATCTTTTTTGTATGTGACTCGATAATGGCAAAATCTGAATCATTAGGCAAATAGCTGTGTCCACTGACCAAAAATTTCATTTCAATTTTATCAGTTCTTACTTCCGTACTTTAAACAAGTTTCAGTAAATTTAAGCCAGTTTTGATATTTCTATTTTGTTCGGTACACGAATCTGTATACATTATTTTTTTTAAATTTTTAGCATAAGTCTTTATGTACTTTATTAGGCATGATAAAATTTTTTGAGACTCACGAGATCCTTCAGTTTCTGGCCAAACAAACATGTGGTTTATATTTTTATTGAAATCATGACAACCCGAATTATAAACATGTAAATTTTGCTTATAATAAGCTACGGTCTCCACGGTTAGGAATTATTCTTCTTCTTCTTCTTCATTCTTTAGTTTAGGCAAGTTGCCTGTTTCGTAACGACGTTTTTCTGCCTATTGCACTGTTAAATTGTCGCACCATCGTTTTCGTGGGCGCCCCGTGCTTCTGCGGCCAACCGGTGACTTATCCCGTGCAATTCTGACAATTCTTTCGTTGTCCATTCTGTTAATGTGTTCGTTCCATTCTTTTTTTTTTTTAGTATCCATTCGTTAATGTTCTCCACTTTGCATGTTCTTCTTATATCTTCACTTCTCTCTCGGTCGAGTAGTGTTTTTCCAACTATTCTGCGAAGAACTCTCATTTCGGTTGTCTCTAGTAACTGTTTCGTTTTCGCTGTATCTGGTCGAGTTTCTGCGGTATATGACATAATAGGTCTTACCGTTGCCTTGTAGATTCTTGCTTTGGTCTCTATGTCCATGTTTTTGTTTCGCCATATTGTGTCATTCAAACAACCCGCTATTCTGGATGCCTTCATTGTCTGTTCTCTTACCTCTGCTTCAACATCACCATACCCTGAGATTTCTATTCCTAGGTACTTAAATCTCATTTCCTGCTGAATAACCTTCCCTTCAATTTCCAGTTTGCACCTTAACGGTGTCTTTGATGTTGTCATGCATTTAGTTTTCTGGGCCGATATTTTCATATTGAATGATTTGGCTATGCAGTTAAATCGGTGTAGTAGACGTTGTAGATCATCCTCATTTTCGGCCACTAATACAGCGTCATCAGCATAGCATAGGATGGTTATTTCTTCGTTGCCCATTTTATATCCTTTTAGCAGTCTTACATTTCTTATTATTTCGTCCATAATGATGTTAAAAAGCAGGGGACTTAGGGAATCCCCTTGTCGGATACCACGACCTGCATCAATCGGTTCAGTCAAGGCACCATTTATCTTTGCTTTTATTGTTTCTAAAGATGTCCTCTATGGTCTTGATAAGATTATTCGGAATTTGCCGGTTATAGAGGAGGTGTATATCATCCTTTAACTGCACACGGTCGAATGCCTTTTCCAGATCAATGAAACACACATATGCTGGTCTGTTGTATTCAATTGATTTTTCTGTTATCTGTCTTATGATGAAAACCGCGTCTGTGCACGATCTTCCTGATCTGAATCCCTGTTGTTCGTCTTCTAGATTCGTTAAGCTGTTAATTTTATTCGTTATAACCTTTGTTGTTAGTTTCAATGAAGTGTTTAAAAGATTTATTCCCCTGTAATTTGTAGGTAGTTTTTTGTCTCATTTTTTAAACATAACTATAGTTGTGCTGGTTCGCCATTCTTCAGGTATTTTGTGTTGGCATATTATTTTTTGGATTAGGAGTGTTAACTGTTGTGTGAGACGTTGGCCACCATATTTTAATAATTCGTTTGGAATGCCATCTTGCCCTGAGCTCTTCCTATTCTTTAGTTTCCGAATAGCTGATTCTACATCACTGGACTCAATTTGTATGTCGTTTTTAGTTACTATTTCTGGCGTATTTAGTTCCGCTTGAGGTTCTTCTGATTTATAGAGTTCTGTTAAGTAGTTAATCCATGTTTCTCTTGTGATCTGATTTGTTTCGATCATTTCGTTGACCTCCTTTCTTTGATTTCTAATAAATCGCCAGATTTGTTTTTGGAGTCCATAGAAGTCACTCTCCATTCTCTTCGAAAAAATCTCCCAATGGTGTTGTTTTGTTTGCCTTACTAATGTCGCTGTTTGATTCCGGATTCGTCTATACATTTCGTATGATTCAGGTGTTCGTAATGTTCTATAGTTAAGGTATGCTATTTTCTTTTTTTTGCATATTTCCTTAATCTCTGGGCGGAACCAAGGAGTTTTGATCATTCTAGCCCGGTTTTTTATATTTCGTGTTCCCAGGTCTTCATATGCAGCTTCTAAAATGTTAGTTTTTAGTTTCTTCCAGGCTGTATTTATATTATCCTCTTCTTTTATTGGGTTTGTTTCGATTTTATCCTTCAACCTGTTCTCATATAGTTGTTTAGTTGGTAAGTTCCATAGTGACTCGATATTTATTTTCGATTCTTGAGTTGCTCGGGCAAGATTGCTTTGGGGTTTAAACTTCATTCTTATTTTTGCTAGTAGCAGCTATGATCGCTTCCTACATTCGCGGAATTTAACGTCCTGATATCTAGTATTTGGTGTGGTTGGACGTATCTGTTGGTAACAATATAATCAATTGTGGACCTGAAGGCTCTGGTGTTGCTGTATGTGAGTTTGTATTGCTCTTTGTGGTTATAGAATGTGTTGTTAATCCTAAGCTGGTTAAATGTGCACAATTGTGTCATAAGTTCTCCATTATGATTTAACACATTTTCGTTGAACCTTTGTTTAATTCCCGGTATTATTTCATTTCCGATGCGGGCGTTAAAATCTCCGAGGATTATTATTTGTTGGTTATTTGGTAATAATCCGACTATATTTTGTAGCTGATCGTAGAAGGCTTCTCTTTCTTCTTTTGGTTTGTTATCTTCTGGTGCATAAATTGACACTATATTTAATTTTTTGTTTTCTGTTTTCATTTTTACCACTAATATTCGTGAAGATATGTAATCACATTCTTGTATGTTTTTTTTATATTTCTTGAATACTGCGATGGCTACCCCTTCCTTTGCCCTGATTTGTTTCTCGACTCCACTATAGATGATTAAGTAGTCTTCGTATTGTATTTGTCCTTTGCCTTTCTTTTTGGTTTCTTGTAAGGCGCATATATCAATGTTATTATCTTTCAGTTCTTTCAGGGTTTCTTGATCTTTATTATTAAATGACTTGATGTTCCAGGTAGCCAGACGCATTATGTGTTCTTTTTTTTTCCAATTCTTTGTCCTTTTTCTTGCTTGGGTCGTCATCTGTGAATCCGTCCTATTCCGAGGCAATATTTCGTTTCTATGAGCAAAATTTTATTTTTTACGTTGGGTAGGGAGCTAGCCTGATCCAACAACCTTCCTCTTTTTCCCGGGCTTAGGACCGGCAACATGATCGCTGATCTCGATTATGCAGGCGGAGTTAGGAATTATTCATTGTAATAAATTACTCAACCTTCTCCGAATTTTAATTTTGTTATGTTTATATTGTATTCCTTATGTATTCTCCATGGTTTGGATCTCAATAATCTGACTTCAGAAAAAAGTCATTTAAATTATATCTTTTGACTGACAATGAGTTCTAAAAAATATTGCTATAATGTTAGCATTAAGATATCTTTCTGATTTTGATGCTGAGCGGGATAGTTCACTTCCAGGATTCTAACCATGTTAGATCTGTGACCGTGTGTGTAACAAATGAAAGACTTGTTAGCGAATAAAAGGCTGGTTTTATTTTACCTTAATTATAAGACTTATGTTAGTATATTATTTATTATTTACCCAGTTTCCTTTACTCTTGCGCCAATTTGATTTTACTAACAAAAAGCGGGTAAAGCTTGCATATACAGTAACTTACAAAATTATTTGAACACTTACCATGAAATGCTTTGGTAATAATAGTAAGTATATTATACAATACTTACAGAAATATTATTTACACTGTAAGTAGGTATGACTCTCTAAATTATATAGGTAAAGTTACAAGTAAATCGAAATATGTATAGGTCAATATATAATTATGAAGGCCCAATGAAATAAGACATTCTAGAGAAGGCCCTGTGGGTTTTGGTCAATCTATAAAATGTGCTTCAGTTAGTTGTGTTAGAGCATGAGAGGATTTGTGTTTTTAAGTTCGTATAAGTGATACAGACCATGGAAATTTAAAAGTTTGTACACAATGCCCTTAACAAATTTAAATTAACCCTTTGCGGACCGAGCGCTCTTCACCATTTCGTTCCAGCTGGTCCGCATAAATTTCATTAGTCGCTTATCCGCTTGGTAACGTTTACTTTGGAAAACATTTATGACTTTACTAACGTAACTTACTAATGATAAGATGTAAGATTGAGACATAGTAGGATGAAACTTAATACAGAACACAAAGCGATGTCGAGCCATACTCGATATAGGACGCGCCAGAACAAAAAGCGATGTTAGTCACACTCGACATAGGACCGCAAAGGGTTAATCTATAAAATGTGTTAAGTGGGGTATGTTTAAAGCATAAGGAAAGAGGAAAGGAGAAGTGATCTTACGAGGAAAAACAGTTAAACTTTTAATAAATAAACCGAGCGCCACGCTGATCTTTATAGTAGTAATAGTAATACAGAAATATATATCTCTAATTATTAACACTTTACCGACCGCTAGTTTTTCAACAGGATACGCAGGTCCGACCGGCTGCTTAGCCACGGATTCTCCCTGACACCGACTCAGTTTCGGTTTAGACTGTCGCGCGGGAGTGTCTGTGCGTTTCGTATGCTCAAATAAAATTATCTCCTTTCTGTTATTATAGGATAATTAGATTTAATAAAATCTTTTATTTTCATGATATTAATGCTAAATTATATTTATTATTATGTATTTTAATAGTTGTCTACTACATGGTTGTCTATACTACAAATAAGAATTAATATTTTTTAAATCATGGTATCGTTCAAAACAGTTTGAAAATGTGGGAAGTTATAAAGCGACCCAACTAACTAAACTGAGCAACATACCTCAATACTAAATAACAAATTACTTTTCACATGATACAAATTGTTTATTGCCATGGTAACCGATTAACATCGGCTATCGGTCGGTAAGCGTCGTCGTTAAAAAGCCGATTAATAGACTATCGGTCGGTAAGCGTTGTCAATAAAAAGCCGATTAGTAGATTATCAGTCGGTGAGCATTGTTAATAAAAAAAGCCGATTAATAGGTTATCGGTCGGTAAAGTATTAATAATTAGATACGTATCTTTTTCTATATTATCTCCTACCCTTATTCCGTCTGTGTTAGCATAAGAGCTGCTAGTCTCGGGGAAGTAAAACTAGTTGTTATGGTCCCCGGGATGGGTGGGTCCTAGTCACCACGACACGGTGCGTTCTCAGGTTGCGGATAGAGGAATGGCCTCTTTTTCTCTGATAGGGATAGAGGTTAGCTGTGAATAAAGTGAATAAGCAGTCGTGGACAGCTGATTGGAAAAGGCCCTCCTGGTAGGGGGTTGGGCGTTGGTCTGATAAGCTCACACCGTAAAACGATTTTATCTGGTAACAACCAAACCTCGCCATGAATTATTCTAGGGTAAAATTTTCTGGAGGTAAACTAGTCCCCCGTTCGGATCTCCGGGTAGGGAACTCATGTCGAGTAAAGTCCAAAAACGCGAGAGTCCAAATGTGGGTATGTGGAACGTACGAAGTCTGTACGGATCCGAGGCGTTGCAATCAATGGTTGGGGAGATCAAAAAGTATGGGGTGGAAGTTGTCGCGCTGCAAGAAACTAGATGGGCCGGGAAAGGTTTGCTTAACACGGGGGCATATACGCTTTACTATGGAGAGTCGGAGACCCATAGTTTTGGCGTCGGGTTTATGATTGGTAAGAAAATTCTATCCGCGGTAAGAAAAATTGAATTTATAAACGAAAGATTAGGACTACTCGTTGTGCAGGGTCGGTGGTACAAGATCGCGATAATCAATGGGCACGCGCCGACGGAAGACAAAGAAGATGAAATTTAAGACGGGTTCTACGAGGAACTCGAACACCTCGTGGATCAATTGCCGAAAGACTACATGAAAGTAGTCTTGGGAAATTTTAACGCGAAAATCGATAAAGAGGACATTTTCAGACCATTTTCGGGTTCGAAAGTTTACACGAGGAAAGTAACGATAACGGAGTAAAGGTAATCAACTTCGCGACCGGAATAAATTTTATCGTTAAAAGCACGTATTTCAAGCATAGAACTATCCGTAAACAAACTTGGATTTTCCCGGATAGAAAGACGCGTAACCAAATTGATCACGTTCTGATGGATAAACGACGGCACACGAATATTTGTTTATTTAAACATTAACGGGAATTATCCATTGTTACATAATCAGAATAAATATTGAAAGATAATATAAATATAATATAAATATAATACTGATATAAAGATAATTTAGGATTCGTGAAAAAATTGGGCCGTTGGACCGACTGGACCGGGACTCGAACCCGGATCTTCTGCTTTTCGGGCGACTGCTCTTTAACCATTAAGCTATTCAGGGCCCACCGTCCAATCTCCTCATGAATGCTTATTTAAATGTTTGACTTGGAGGCGCTCGCATCCCACAATAATATAAATATAATACTGATAAAAATAAAATAATATAAATATAAATAAATAAATAATATATACATAGAATAATATAAATATAAGTAAATAAATTAATCAAAATATAAAAAAGAAAAAAAAATATATAAAAATAAATATAAATAAATAAATAATACATACATAGAAATTAACAATAAATAAAAGGACTATATAAATATATTTACAAAATTAATGAAGAATAAAATAAAAAATATACAATAAGTAGTAATAAAAACGATTAAAGAGAAAAAAAGGAAAATAAAGTTATACAATTAAAGTGAGTTTAGACAAAATTTAATGGAGGATATGGATTGGTTGAAAGGATCAATGAATTGATGAAAGTGGTTAAATGATTGGGAAATTCTATTAGTGCAATTATGATAGGCATATGAGGTGTTATGAATACTGATGTGTAATAGGTCATAATTCCTAAGATATTTAGAAGGAACATTGAAGGAGAAAAGCTGAATTATATCAGAGCTGTTGACAAATCCTTTAAAAACCTTACAAGCAAATAGAGCGTCAGATATCATTCTTCTTTTGTTCAGAGTGGACATATTCATGAATTTGCTAATATCATCATAATCATGACAAGAGAAAGACATAGGCTGATTACTATGAGCAGCAGCAAGTCTAAGAAATTTATGTTGAACCTTCTCAATATTATGAATATGAGATATGATGTAAGGAGACCAGATTACACTACCATATTCAAGAATAGGACGGACCAATTGGTAATAAAGAATTTTCAAAATGTTGGTAAACTCGAAATGCCTGGAGACTCTATAAATAAGTCCCAATACATTAATACTACGGGAAATAATATTAATGAAATGTGATTTAAAGGAAAGATTGGATGAGAAAATAATGCCTAAATCAGTAATAGAGTTCATAGAGGATAATTTGCAAGAGTCAATAAAATAATTAAAAATTTAATGCTTTTTTTACGACTGAAATGAACAATATGACATTTAGACAAGTTGAGAGACAATTTATTATTTACACACTACACATGAAGTCTATTAAGATCTTATAAAAGGTAAGCACTGCGAGGGCTATCAATACTATTAACAATTTTTAAGTCGTCGGCATAAAGTAAAACTTTAAAGTTCTTAAAAACATGCCCAATGTCATAAATAAAGAGAACAAACAAAAAAGGGCCTAGATGAGAGCCCTGCGGAACCCCAGAAGTAACCCTAATCTCTCTAGAGAATGAGTCCTTAAATTGAATAATTTGGGTTCTCGAGGATAAAAAGCTGGTCATCCAGGAAAGTAAACTTCCATTAAGACCAAGCAGACTAAGTTTATCTAATAGTATTGAGTGATTAATAGAGTCAAAAGCTTTACTGAAATCAGTTTAGACAGCGTCAACTTGAAAGCCTCTTTCAATATGACAGGACAGAAAGTGATAGTATTCAATTAAATTGGTGATGGTTGATCTATTAGCAATGAATCCGTGCTGTTGAGAAATAATAGTACTTTTGAATAAGAACGATAGTTTTTTATTGATTAAATTTTCAAAGATCTTAGGAATAGTGCTTTGAACACAAATAGGTCGAAAATTATATATAGAGGAGGATATACCTTTTAATATGAGAAAGTTACAGGATTTTAGAAAAATAGGAGATATACCATCAAAACCTGGACAGCAGTTATATATATTATTCCTAAGATTATTGATATGAAGACGGAATATGATACTCTCTTTATGTCGGGCCACAGCCGATAAGCAACGGCAAGTGCAGTGCAGCGATTTGTTTGTAGGATGGAGATGAATGTATTTGTGTGTGTGTGTGTGTTGTGTGATTGGTGCGTGGAACAACGCAGTAAAGCCGTTGCGACAAATATAAAGAAATAAAGAAAAGAAAGACAGGAGAGAGAGTCGTAGGCCGATCGTCCAGACGAAAGGACGTGTAAGACGTGTAAGACGTGTAAGACGTGTAAGACGTGTAAGACGTGTAAGACGTGTAAGACGTGTAAGACGTGTAAGACGTGTAAGACGTGTAAGACGTGTAAGACGTGTAAGACGTGTAAGACGTGTAAGACGTGTAAGACGTGTAAGACGTGTAAGACGTGTAAGACGTGTAAGACGTGTAAGACGTGTAAGACGTGTAAGACGTGTAAGACGTGTAAGACGTGTAAGACTTGTAAGACGTGTAAGACGTAATCCTGTTAGCCGTGTAAGAAAAACTTATAAAAAAAATAATTCCCCCACGAAGAATCGAACGTTAATAAACCAGCGCGAGAAGCGAAGACGTTACTACTTACGCTAACGCACCACTTGGTAATTGTTCAATTTTTTTCGTACAATTCTTAAGACTTCGAAGATGAATCAGAATGCATTACTGTTTTCTTATAACATAATAAAAATGAATTAAAATTATGTATAGACAAAAAATAAATTCCACGTTTTTAGAATATCCTTTCATATATATCTTGAATTAATTTTATGTGTGGATATAAAATTTTTCTTTTTCAAATGTGTATTTAATTTGATACACTAATAAATTTTTACGAGACAAAAAGTCAGTTATTTAAAATTTTATAAAATACATAATTTAATAGGAAAAATATTTAAATTTTAAATTTCGTCTTAAAGAGAATACGTATTCAATTTGATATACAAATAAATTTTTGTGAGGCAAAGAATTTATATCAATTAATTATTCTAATTAATTTTATGGCGAGACACAAAATTAATTCATTATTTTTACTCTCAACTAAATAATAATAGTTTCTGTTAAAATGAATTATTTTTTTTTACTCAAGGTTCATTATTTTTGCCAATAAATAAAGAAACGGCGTGCCATAAGCATCAAGATTCGATTTAAAAATGCCGCGCTTATACGCCGATATATATAGATATACAAAACGCTCGACGCACGATGGCCAAAACGAAAAATTCTCGCTACCGAAAGAAAAAATAGGAAGAGAGAAATATCGGTTTTCTTTCTCACTCGCACTCCTATACAAAACGCTCGACGCTCGATGGCCAAGACGTAAAATTCTTGCTACCGAAAGAAAAAATATAAAAAGAGAAATATCAGAACGCTCAACAATCGATGGCCAAGGACAATAATACTCGCTATCGCCTAAACAAATAGAAAAGGGAAATATCGGTTTCTTCTCTCACTCTCACTTTCATTCAAGACCGAGAGTCCCGAAGATTGCCGAAGATCCTTCGTTTGTGATTAGTGCACACGGACGCTCGCACGCATACTAGCTCGCTCGCGTGTATAACGCGACGGAGGGATAAACTTGCTTTCTCCCACTCTTACAATTTTTTTCCCATCTTCAATCCAATTTTATTCGCTTATTTTTGAAAATACGAAGATAACTCATAGAACATTTTTTATGTATATTTTAATTCTCTACAACTTTTGTTTGAAACTTTTTTCGATTAAATGCCTAGATTCTAAGATAAGGCTATTTTTTACCCTTTTTTACCCTTTTTCCCCAAGATGCCGGTTGCTGATTTTATTATAATTAGCACCATTCGATTCAGCGTCGTCAACTTACCCTTAGATCAAATTTTGAAGCTGTTAGTAAAAAAGTTCCGTGTTTGGCCCGCGTTGACTGGGCTATATATAGAGACTAAACAGATCTTTTTTATTTCTCTATTCTCAATGATACAGTATTATTGTATTTACTGGAACGAATCATCTTTTTTTTGCAGTCCATTTCAGTAATGGATTTTCGTCAAATATTTTTGAACGCTGCTATAGAGTGAATCTCGTATATAGTGAAAGTAATTAAATTTATAATTTTGTGAAGTTTTATTTAATTTTCTTTTTTTTATAAAGTGAATACAAGATTTTTTTACGAGAGAATGCCTAGATTCTAAGATAAAGCCATTTTTTACCAATTTTTATCCTTTTTTACCCTTTTTCTCAAAAACGGCACCTTTCACCTCAAAAAAATTAGCACCATTCGATTCAGCATCGTCTATTTACCCTTAGATCAAGTTTTCACCTTCTTTCCTGAAATCGCGGCAAATGGCCCTTATTGACTGGACTATAGATCTTGAATGCAAGTGCGACTGAAAGAAGAAACTGATATTTCTCCCTTTCTATTTGTTTAGGCGATAACGAGTATTTTTGTCTTGGCCATCGATTGTTGAGCTCTCTTTATACGAGTGCGAGTGAGACAATAAACTGATATTTCTCTCTTTCTATTTTTTCTTTCGGTAGCGAGAATTTTTCGTTTTGGCCATCGTGCGTCGAGCGTTTTGTATATCTATATATATCGGCGTATAAGCGTGGCATTTTTAAATCGAATCTTGATGCTTATAGCACGCCGTTTCTTATTTATTGTAAAAATAATGAAACTTGAATAAAAAAAAAAATAATTCATTTTCTTCTTCTTCTTCTTTCTTTAGTTTAGGCAAATTGCCTGTTTCGTAACGACGTTTTTCTGCCTATTGCACTGTTAAATTGTCGCACCATCGTTTTCGTGGGCGTCCCGTGCTTCTGCGGCCTACAGGTGACTTATCCCGTGCAATTCTGACAATTCTTTCGTTGTCCATTCTGTTAATATGTTCGTTCCATTCTTTTTTTCTTTTTAGTATCCATTCGTTGATGTTTTCCACTTTGCATGTTCTTCTTATATCTTCACTTCTCTCTCGATCCAGTAGTGTTTTTCCAGCTATTCTGCGAAGAACTCTCATTTCGGTTGTCTCTAGTAACTGTTTCGTTTTCGCCGTGTCTGGTCGAGTTTCTGCGGTATGTGACATAATAGGTCTTACCATTGCCTTGTAGATTCTTGCTTTGGTCTCTATGTCAATGTTTTTGTTTCGCCATATTGTGTCATTCAAACAACCCGCTATTCTGGATGCCTTCATTGTCTGTTCTCTTACCTCTGCTTCAACATCACCATATCCTGAGATTTCTATTCCTAGGTACTTAAATCTCATTTCCTGCTGAATAACCTTCCCTTCAATTTCCAGTTTGCATCTTAACGGCGTCTTTGATGTTGTCATGCATTTAGTTTTCTGGGCCGATATTTTCATGTTGAATGATTTGGCTATGCAGTTAAATCGGTGTAGTAGACGTTGTAGATCATCCTCATTTTCGGCCACTAATACAGCGTCATCAGCATAGCATAGGATGGTTATTTCTTCACTGCCCATTTTATATCCTTTTAGCAGTCTTACGTTTCTTATTATTTCGTCCATAATGATGTTAAAAAGCAGAGGACTTAGGGAATCCCCTTGTCGGATACCACGACCTGCATCAATCGGTTCAGTCAAGGCGCCATTTATCTTTGCTTGGATCTTATTGTTTCTATAGATGTCCTCTATGGTCTTGATAAGATTGTTCGGAATTTGCCGGTTATAGAGGAGGTGTATATCATCCTTTAACTGCACACGGTCGAATGCCTTTTCCAGATCAATGAAACACACATATGCTGGTCTGTTGTATTCAATTGATTTTTCTGTTACCTGTCTTATGATGAAAACCGCGTCTGTGCACGATCTTCCTGATCTGAATCCCTGTTGTTCGTCTTCTAGATTCGTTAAGCTGTTAATTTTATTCGTTATAACCTTTGTTGTTAGTTTCAATGAAGTGTTTAAAAGATTTATTCCCCTGTAATTTGTAGGTAGTTTTTTGTCTCATTTTTAAACATAACTATAGTTGTACTAGTTCGCCATTCTTCAGGTATTTTGTGTTGGCATATTATTTTTTGGATTAGGAGTGTTAACTGTTGTGTGAGACGTTGGCCACCATATTTTAATAATTCGTTTGGAATGCCATCTTGCCCTGAGCTCTTCCTATTCTTTAGTTTCCGAATAGCTGTTTCTACATCACTGGACTCAATTTGTATGTCGTTTTTAGTTACTATTTCTGGCGTATTTAGTTCCGCTTGAGGTTCTTCTGATTTATAGAGTTCTGTTAAGTAGTTAATCCATGTTTCTCTTGTGATCTGATTTGTTTCGATCATTTCGTTGACCTCCTTTCTTTGATTTCTAATAAATCGCCAGATTTGTTTTTGGAGTCCATAGAAGTCACTCTCCATTCTTTTCGAAAAAATCTCCCAATGGTGTTGTTTTGTTTGCCTTACTAATGTCGCTGTTTGATTCCGGATTCGTCTATACGTTTCGTATGACTCAGGTGTTCTTAATGTCCTATAGTTAAGGTATGCTATTTTCTTTTTTTTGCATATTTCCTTAATCTCTGGGCGGAACCAAGGAGTTTTGATCATTCTAGCCCGGTTTTTTACAGTTCGTGTTCCTAGGGCTTCATATGCAGCTTCTAAAATGTTGGTTCTTAGTTTCTTCCAGGCTATGTTTATGTTATCTTCTTCTTTTATTGGGCTTTTTTCGATTTTTTCTTTCAACCTGTTCTCGTATAGTTGTTTGGTTGGTAAGTTCCATAGTGACTCGATGTTTATTTTCAATTCTTGAGTTGCTCGTGCAAGATTTCTTTGGGGTTTAAACTTCATTCTTATCTTTGCTAATAGCAGGCTATGATCGCTTCCTACATTCGCGGAATTTAACGTCCTGATATCTAATATTTGGTTTGGTTGGACGTATCTGTTGGTAACAATGTAATCAATTGTAGACCTGAAGCCTCTGGTGTTGCTGTATGTAAATTTATAGTGTTCCTTATGATTGTAAAATGTATTATTAATCCTTAGCTCGTTAAATGTGCATAGCTGTGTCATTAGTTCTCCATTGTCATTTAACACGTTTTCGTTGAACCTTTGTTTTATTCCAGGTATTATATCGTTTCCGATGCGGGCGTTAAAATCTCCAAGGATTATCATTTGTTGGTTACTTGGTAATGATCCGACTAAATTTTGTAGTTGGTCGTAGAAGGCTTCTCTCTCTTCCTTCGGTTTATTATCTTCGGGTGCATAAATTGACACTATATTTAATTTTTGGTCTTCCGCTTTCATTTTTACGACCAAGATTCGTGAAGATACGTAGCTACATTCTTGTATGTTATTTTGATACTTCTTAGACACTGCGATGGCTACCCCTTCTTTTGCCCTGATTTGTTGTTCTACACCACTATAGATCACTAAGTAGTCTTCGTACTGTATTTGTCCTTTGCCTTTCTTTTTGGTTTCTTGTAAGGCGCAAATATCGATGTTATTATCTTTCAGTTCTTTCAGGGTTTCTTGATCTTTATTATTGAATGACTTGATGTTCCATGTAGCCAGACGCATTACATGTTCTTTCTTCCATTTCGTTGTCCATTTCCTTACATGTGTCGTCATCTGTATATCCGTCCTGTTCCGAGGCAAAAACTCTTTTCTATGAGCAAATTTCTTTTTTTTTACGTTGGGTAGGGAGCTAACCTGATCCAACAACCTTCCTCCTTTTCCCGGGCTTAGGACCGGCAACATGATCGCTGCGATCATGCAGGTGGAGTTATAATTCATTTTAGCAGAAACTATTATTATTTAGTAGAGAGTAAAAATAATGAATCAATTTTGTGTCTCGCCATAAAATTAATTAGAATAATTAATTGATATAAATTCTTTGCCTCACAAAAATTTATTTGTATATCAAATTGAATACATATTTGAAAAAGAAGAATTTTATATCTGCACATAAAATTAATTCAAGATATACAGGAAAGGATATTCTAAAAACGTGGAATTTATTTTTTGCCTATACATAATTTTAATCCATTTTTATTATGTTATAAGAAAACAGTAATGCATTCTGATTCATCTTCGAAGTCTTAAGGATTGTACGAAAAAACTAGAATACTCGTCAAGTGGTGCGTTAGCGTAAGTATTAACGTCTTTGCTTCTCGCGCCGGTTATTAACGTTCGATTCTTCGTGGGGGAATTATTTTTTTTATAAGTTTTTGTGTGATTAGTGCACACGGACGCTCGCACGCACATTAGTACGCTCGCGTGTAAAAACCGACAGAGGGGCGATACTTGCTTCCCCACTCTTACAATAACTTTGACCACTTTTTCTCGTTTATTTTTGCAGATACGAAGATAAACCATACAACATTTTTATGTATTTTTCAATTCTCTACAACTTTTGTTTGAAACTTTTTTCGATTAAATGCCTAGATTCTAAGATAACGCCATATCTTACCCTTTTTTACCCTTTTTCTCAAAACCTCGAGATCAGATTTTATTATAATTAGCACCATTCGATTCAGCGTCGTCAACTTACCCTTAGGTCAAATATGCAGGCGTTTAGCTAAATAAGTCGATGTTTGGCCCTCGTTGACTGGCCTAAGAACATATCCATTATATAGGTTAAAAAAAGTGTTCTTTTTTTTTTAATAAACATACTTATATGACTTCCAAAATATAGTTTTTAATTCTGTCTTTAAAAATAATTAAGAAAGGCTGTCATACCTTAACTAATAATAGATTGCTTTATAATCAACTTTATTTATATCTTTATCTATATATAATCTATATCTATATCTATATCTATATATAATCTTTATTTATATTATATTTATTAATCAACTTTAAATATATCCCCTGCAGGTTTACCAACTTTACTTTTTTATTTTTTCCAAAGTGCGCTTGCACCTTGAATTTGTGGTTGCGCATGCGCATAACATATAACCTCTTCATGACGTTTTTTGATTTTTAATTAGTAATAACTAATTAAATAATTAATTAATAAAGTTAAAAGTTATGTATTTTAAATAAAAATTTTGTTAGCAAATTAGTGCACTTATTTATTTTTTTCTGCTGTGGCCAACTACGTTGCTTTACTGAGAAATAAAAAAAAAAATTTCGAATTTTTATTTATCAACAACTAATTAAATAATTAATTAAAAGACATAACAAATATTGATTTCGAATTAGCAGATAGCTAGCAATTAAATTTATATCTTCATTGTTCTTAATTCTGGAGGTTTTATGCCAACTTTTTTGAGCTGTTTTAGCGTTTTTCCATGAGCTCTTAAGCTATTAGTTTTTAACAGTGCATAGCGCGGCGATTGTCAAACTGTAGCGGCCTGCTGTCAATAAGCAGATTTCTACCTTATCCTATGCGACTGGCGCCGCCATCCTCACCGCTGATTCTTTGGTCAAGCTACTTTAGCGTTAGCACTCTATCACGGCTAACAACGTTTCTATGGGAACGTTAATGTTTCTATAGTTACAAAGACTTTCTTCTTCCGTTATTATAAATAAAGAAATGAATTAAGAAGTTACACGTGCTCGATCAACAACGCATTTTTGCTATCCGTTCTTGTTTTGTAATAATTTATGAATAAAATAAATGTTACATAAAAATAGTAGTGGCGTTCGGTATTTGAACCAATAGAATTCAAGTTCCTGGTTCCTTCCGCTACAAAACGCTACCTACCGCCACCTATCGCTATATAAGACAATCAATTTACGACTATTGGCAACGCGTTCTAAGGACTTTAGTCCACTTTAGTCTTAAACAAAAATCAGTTGAGTATGAGTCACGTAAAAAAGAGGGCGTCGTAAGGGGAGTTAAAATAAAGTTTAATATCACTAAGGATCTTGCTTTTTTCCACGGAGTTTAGATAGAAGGAGCACGCACAGCATAGGGCATTTGGTATAAAATGTGTCCCCAAAAACAGCATCAAATAACATGTACATATTTTCACCACCAGAGTAGCGCAACGGGCAAGTAAATCTCTGTGATGTCACAAAAAAAAATTAAATGTGCCATTAACTATTTATTTCAACATTATTTTTTAATTGTTAATTATTTATTTGAAAATCTGTAAACATTGGAATTGTAGGTTAAGTATAGCTTACTCTGTGTTATAATATTTTTAACCGCTAAATTTAAAAACTGGTTCGAGGCAGTTGCAGCGCACTCTGTAATGAAACTTTATTTGCTCTACTTTTCGGGGACACTTCTGATACTATACGTTCGTGCTCCTTCTATCTAAGCTCCGTGCTTTTTTCCCTCGAAATGTTCTCTTATAAGTGTTATTAACACTACAGATATAAAGTAAACTTTATTTCACGATATAATTACTATGAGCTACTGTAGTAGAACGTCATGAAAGTTTAAATGTAAATACTAACTTATAAAATGAAGTGTTTGATAAATTTAGTTATGAAATTTTATGGGTATATTTGTTCAACAAAATAAGATTATAACATTAATACGAAATTCAATTATTATTATTATTATATTGTGATTCAAGGTATTTATACAAAATTGGTCAAATATAATGTTTAAATTATATTTTACAGGCATTGATGAAAATTTTCGAATACACTTCTTATAACTTGTTTAAGGTTTGTGTGTATGTTGTGTGCTTTTCGAGTGATAATCTATTTAATTTAAAAAAATGGTTACTGGACCTGCTGAACATGGTATACAAGCTGATGTTATATTTGTTATTGAAGAAACAGCTGTAAATGGTGCATATTTGAATGATCTCAAAACCAATTATTTAATACCTACATTAGAGTAAGTAATATTTGTGTAATTATGAAACTTAAATACATATGAATAAAATGTAATAACAGTAATGTTTGTTACACTGATTTTATTTTTTTTATAGGTATTTTAGTCAAGGTGGTATAGAAGACAGAGAATATGTTGCAGAGGTATTTGAATTCATGAGTTATTATTTATTTTATGCAACATTTATATTTAAAGTATTGTAAAGTATTTTTCTTTTAATATAACAGAATAGTACTACACTGTATGGAATAGTATTATATCATGCTGCTGATTGTTTGCCAGCATCTTGCACAGAAACTCTTGGCCCTTACGTAAATCCCCATAAATTACTACTTATCTTAGATAAACTTGAGTATGTAAAATTTTATATTTATTATTTTAATCTGCGTTTTAGTTACAAACATAGCTGGCATAACTACTGAAAGCATTCTATGCAAACCGCCAGTTAATATAATTTTTTCTATGTATGTATATGTATCATTTATTAATTTAAAATGTTATGATTGTAGAATGGTTGGTGGAAAAGGAGAATCACATGCAAATATTGGAGAAGGCCTTGCTACTGCATTGCAATGCTTTGAAGATTTATTGCTAAGACGAGAACCGAGTAGTGCAACACAGAAACATTGTATTTTGATCTGTAATTCACCACCGTATCAAACAGTTATTCAAGAATCTTATAAATTTGCCGGTCATACTGTGGAACAAGTAGCTACTCTTTTCCAAGAGGTCTACCATTTTTTAAGTAATTATTAATCGATTCTTATATATAAATTGAGTACTTTATAATATTTTTATTTTTAGAGAAACATCAATTTATCGGTATTGTCTCCACGAAAAATACCAGCATTGTTCAAATTATTTGAAAAGGCAGGAGGTGATCTGCAATCGTCTCAAACAAAGAATTATGCTAAAGATCCACGACATTTAGTACTTTTACGTAATTATAATTTAAAAGAGAGACCTGTCAGTCCATCAATTGGAGGAACAGTTCATACAGCAGTACCAAATACAGCACAGATTCCTCTTAGCCCATTACAAAGCAACGATAGCCCAAATCCAAATCAAGTCCAGCAAAGTATTGCTCCAACACCACAATCACAGACTCCTACATTCCGAAATCAAACACCTCAAAATATTGCTTCGGTTCATCAATCAGTAGCACAAAATATGGCTGCACCTATAAGTGCCCGATCACCCTATAATCCTCAAATATCTGCTCCTCCAAATTATCATCCAGGGGCTGTCGGTGCAAGAGCTACACATTCTAGATGGATGAGACCATTCATAGCACCAAGTGCTAATGCTCCCACTAATGCACAGAGTAGTGCCTTAATTGCTCAATTAACACAACCACCTTCATCATTAGGACTTAACGTATCTCCATATGGTCAAAGAATGGATGGTAGTATGTTACTGCAAATTATTCTATTATATTTATATGCGTAACAAAATTATATGAATTTACTCATGTGTTATATATTCACATTTCAGTGGTTAACAGTAATATCATGGCAGCAAATGCTCAACAACAACAACAACAGATAAATCAGCAACAGCAGCATCAATTGCGATTGACTATGCAGCTACAACAACAACAGCAACAACAAGCATCCTTATCTATTTCAAATCAGCCAGCACACAGTCAAGCAACGCCACAACTCACAGCATCGTGTGTAAGTCCATCTGTGCCTACTCAAGTTCCACCAACTGTAACTGCATCTCAAGCCCCAGTTCCAGTATGTTCTGTAACTCCACTAGCTACTCATCCTCAAGCACAGGTACTTCATGATAAATATTTTTATTATAGAAGTGCATCTTCCAATAATTTTTTCTTAATGATTCCATTTCCCTCTTTTTGTTCACGTTCTTCTGTTTCCTTTCGTTTTATATATGTTAAAAGTTTTGTTCTGTATTTGTCCTGCTATCTACATTGCAGATTAATGGAGGGAGTGGAAATGTTTCAAATCAACAGATTACAACTGCAAGAGAACGACATACTATTTGGCAAGGTGTTGTGGAATGGATTGAAAAGACTAAAAATCCTGCTGATGCACAGAAGCAAACAAGACACGTTCCTTGTCAAGTTTCTGCCAATTCAAAAGATGGAGATCCAGAATTGTAAAAATTTTTAATTTAATAATATATTGTAGTTATAATTTTAAATAATTATTTTATCATAGTTATGAATAATCGTATACTTATATAGAATAATGCTGTTTTGTTAAAATTTTTAGAAAAGCAGATACATGGCCACAAAAGTTAATAATGCAATTGATGCCAAAACAATTAATAGGAAATATTGGTGGATCTTATTTAAAAAATTCCAAATCTGTTCTTTTTCATCCAACACAATGCGAAGCTTTAGAATCATTAACAAATATGATGACTTCTGGATTTGTAAGAATTATTTCTTACATTGCAACACCATCTTTATATTGAAAAATCATTTTGTCTTCAAGAGAATAAGTAATATTATTAAATTTGTTTTTGCATACTTTATTTTCAGGCAGGCTGTGTACATTTTACATCTGTACCACCTAGTTCAGCATGTGAAATAAAAGTGCTTATACTTCTTTATACAGCAGAAAAACGAACATATTTGGGCTTTATTCCTAATGATCAAACAGCTTTTGTTGATCGTCTTCGTAAAGTGATTCAACAACAAAAAACTTCGCAAGGTCCAATGAGACAAGGTCAAGTAAGTATAACAAATAAAAATAATATTTACAATTCCTTGTTGCGAGTATGGAAGTAATTATTGCTATTAACTTGATTAAATAGGCTGGTGCAGCCCCTGGAAATGCCTTACCTGGTACTATACCTAACACGGGAATATCACAAGGTGGGATTTTATTGTCTCAAACGAATACTTTGACAATGGGTGGAGGACAAATTACACAAAATGTTGTTTCTGCGAATACGCCTCAACAGACTTTGCAAACTCCTTCAGCTCAACAAAATCAATTAACTTTACAGGTAAGCTGAAAATCGCATAATAAAGATAGATTATTGTAATAAATGAAATTAATAATTCCCTATAAATTAAATTGTTACAACTTGTTATAGAGTGGAGGAATTACTGCATCACAAGTCAGTGGTAATACAGGAGGTATTATCGGTCAACAAAGACCACCATTTGATGATCTTGAAATAGCCAGGCATCAGAATTTATTAAAGATCCAACAATTACGTCAAACGCTAGAGGCTGCACAGCAACAAGAGGCACAATATAAATCACAACTGGAAGTTAATGTAAGCACTAACAAAAATATTATGTCACGTATTTATTTTGTTTAGATAATAAATAAAATATTTAATTTTTATTATTATTCTCACAGATACAGCAAAATTTAGAAGTAGCACAACAACAGGAAATGCAATATAAACAACAGCTTGAGGCATGTTATTCTTACATATAAATAATATTCATTAATCAAATTTGAAGAAATATTAGAATTATCATTAATATTTAATTATCATTAGGCCCAACAAGCACAACGTGGTATTGCTCCTTCCGCTATGGCAAATCAAGCATCTAATGCTCAAAGAATGATGCGTCCTGTGTCAACTAACAGTCTTGGTTTACGGCATTTACTACAACAAGTATGAAATTTAAATATGATAATTCCTCCTCTATAGTTTTGTATAATTATAGTATATTAATATATATATATATATATATACACATAAATATATAAATATTTCTTTCGTAGCAACAACAACCTCAGTACAGACAACAAATTCTTGGAATACAACAACAAATGGTTAGTCCGAGAGGACAAATGACAACACGTCCTATGGCACCTAATAGTACACAAAATCAACAATTCGATGATAATTATGATTTTCTTAATTAAATAATAGTATAGGTAATTATATTTTTTAATTTTATTTTGTATAAAAATTAATATAATATTATATTTACAGTTGATCACGAGAAAATATTCGGACCCCAGTATAGATTTAATATTTATGTTCTGTATTTTAACTAAATGTATAAATGACTAAAAAAACAATCCGTGCTTTGTGTTTTGTGCTTTTCATTGTCCTGATAAAACTTAAAGTGTTGTTAGATTCCCATTTTCGCAGCATTTTTTTAAAACTTTTTTAAAATCTTAGATATTTATTTTTATCAGGGATGTCATCAATAAATACTAATTTTCTTACTTCTTGTGAAGACATAAACTTCCTTACTATTACAAAGCCAGCATTGTACTTTATGATAGGTTGTAAGTGTTTTGGATTTAATTCTTCTCGTAGAGAGTTTTCTTTATATTTTCACATCACCACCATAAACATTAAATTTGCTCTCATTAGCTAAAATAACGTCATTCTGTAGCACATAGAAATATGTTTTAGCAAACCGAATCTCTTCTTTCTATTTATTGCGTCAAAATATTGTTTTCTTCTGACTATTTGTCCCTTTTCTAGATGTATATCACTACGTTTTGCCTGTAGTATTATGGCTATTTTTGGAATACTTGTTTCTACGATTCTTTTTTAATTTTTCTAGTAATGTCACACCTATCGTGAACACTTAAAATTTGCAATGGTTTGACGAATAAAATTGATTCTGTCTTTATTTATATATATATATATATATATATTTTTTTTTAGGATGACTTCTATAGTTCTCTTACCATTTGTTAAAAAACTTAAAATTTTACAATACGAGTTTCCCATTTTTCGATGGAAAATGAGTAACATAAGTGCTGCATATTGAAAAATGTGTTCTTACTTTTACGACTTATTTCTCAATAAATTTGAAACGCAATTAAAGAATACTTGACCATTAATTCTTCCTTTATATTAAAAGCATTATGCTTAAAAACATTGTACTAATAGATTTTTGAGATTTAAATCACTGTTATGTTGACTAACACTATTTTAAAATATCCGAATATTTCTCTGTCCTACGAATTAGCGATTTGTTTTATTATCTTCAATTATTAAAACAATCGTATATGATAAATAAATATTTTTTCTATTTTTGTTATCTAGAAATAATTTTCTAATAATATATTCTACAATATATTTTTTTCGTAGATTTGTACATTTAGTTGAAATACAAAATATAAATATCAAACTGGTGTCCGAATATCTTCGTGACCGACTATATTCTGATATTAGTTTAATTTTAATATTTGTACAGAACATTATTTGATTAAAATAAAATATAAGAACATATTATTTATAAGTAGTTCTATATTACAGTGTTAATTATGATATTATTTGAAGAGATAAATAAATTCTTATATAGATTTATTTTATATATTTTATAATATAATATATTATATTATATTATATTATATAGTAAGAATATAGTAAGATATAATAAATAACATTATAAACTTTTGTAAAATATTTTTGTCTCTTTTTAAATCTTATTTTTTTATATTTTTTTCTTTGTTCATTTCCTTGGCTGATAACATTTCCTTCCAAACAAGCAATCTATGTAAAGATAAATTCGTAAAATAAGACTATACAGACTTTTTAAGTAAACAGATAAGAATTATCGTATGTACAGTTATTAATTGAGTAGTAGCATATAACACATAATTGAGAGAAAACGAGCTTACTTGCAGCAGCTGACTTCTCGATATCAATTTTTAATTTTTCTAACAATCATGGCACTAAAAACATATACTAGTTTAAAATTACATTTAAAAAGACAAATTACACAATATAATAAAAATATTTTACAAATAAAACATATTTGTTGTAAACGTAACGTTGCTATTCAATTGTATCACAGTGGAAATGGTGTTTATGGATACAAACCCAAACAAGCACAAAAACATTTGGAAGGTATTTAAATTAATCAGTTTATTTAAATATTTTTGTTTAAATATCATAATTATTATTATTTAATATACTAATTTTCAGTGTCAAAAGAAGACTTAGAGACACGAGTTAAAAACAGTAATTTTTATAGGCTTGTTATGGCATATAGACAGTTTGCTCATAAACAGGCCAATATAAATCCTATATCATTGAACAAACAAGTAACACTTCCTGAATTGCAACCAGAACAATTTGGGTTAAATCTAACTGACAATGTATCTTTTAAAGGAATCTTGGGGATAAAACAAAAGGAAGGAACTGTTTCGGAAGCACTGAAGTTTTTGAATACTGTTTATTGTTCCCATATTGGAGTCGAATTTAATTATCTTGAGGTAAATATATATATCACCTTTTAATAATTTATTATTTTAATAATTATACATATTTAAATATTATTCATTATTATTGTTATTATTATTTACCAATGTTTTCTCACCCTTGAGTGATTTTTATTTGCTTCTAAATGGATTTGCCCTTATCAAGTTTAGCAGATAGTTTTGTTTAAAGAATAAGAGGGCTATGCTACATATCTTTAGGATAATACCTTTTTAAATATATCTGTGCATGTCTGATTATGAGTTTAGTCGAAGCTATCATAGGTGTGTAAATAATTTAATTGTTATATTGGTAATTGAAATTATAAGCGTTAGTATGAAAATCTGTCTTTGTTTCCATATTTTTTCTATTTCTCTTGCTAGCAGTATATATTTATCTATTTTTTCTTTTTTTTTATATTTTGATGTTCTGTTTGTATCTAATGAGACAGCTATGTTAATAATGTACGTAATACATTTATATTTTATTTTTTAATAATTTAATAATTTATTAAGAAATATATATTATTAATAATATTCACACACATTTTTACTATTGTTATTATTATTTGAATAGACTGAAGAAGAAAGGGAATGGTTTTCTAACGTCACAGAAATGTGTTTAATGGAATCATTGGATAATAAAACACGTATTGCTATTGCAACAGAAATGTTAAAAAGTCAAACACTTGATAATTTTCTGGCTACAAAATTTGTAAGCTTTAAGAGATATAGCGGAGAAGGAGCTGAAAGTATGATGGCTTTTTTTCATGAATTTTTTAAATTGTCTGTAAATAGTAAGTATATAAAGATAAAAGTATTATTTAAATAAAAAGGGTTTTAATAATTTTTCTATTCATTTTACAGGCGGCTTAACTGATATTGTTCTTTGTATGCCACATCGTGGACGTTTAAATGTTCTAACAGGAATGCTTAATTTTCCACTAGAAAAATTATTTCATAAGCTTAAAGAATCTTCAGAATTTCCACATGATGCAAAGACAACAGGTGATGTTGCAAGTCATTTGGTGTCTTCCATAAATCTAGAAATTGATAATAAAAATTTACATGTTACTATGCTCCGTAATCCATCGCATCTAGAAGCTGTTAATCCAGTTTCCATGGGAAAGACTCGGGGAATAATGCAAATTGTCAAAGATGGTGCATATAGTGATGATCACTCTGCATGGTGGAGTAATAAAGTATTGAACTTACAAGTAATTATTAATATATCTAACTTTAGATATTATACAGGGTATCAAATTCTTTTCCATACAAACATTGTAAGCGTATTCTACGCACAAAAATAAGGAAAAAAGGTTATATAAACATAGGTCATTTATAGCTTTATTAAAAAATTATAACATAAATTATAAAATCGTCTCTAAACATACTGCTCAAAGATGATGTTTAGTGGTTCTGTGTATGTTGCTTACTATCTTGGAGTGATTCAATATAGTCTTTTATGAAAAATAGCTTGACTACTTAATACATCTGATCTCACCTCCACTACAATTTTTATTTATGGGGGAAAATAAAACAAGAAGTTTATGCAACTAAGATAGCTACACTTCATGTTATAATAGGACAAATCAGAAATGCAATTGTAGAAATTAATAGAAATCCACAAGAAATTCGTTATGTCATAAACAGCATACTACAGCAGCGTCAAACGTGTATTCACATAGGCGGGCAACATTTTAAAGAGCACATTTAGACAATTTTACAATTGATGAACTTTTTAATAAAGGTTTAAATGATCTGTAGATAAGATTTTTTTTATTTTTGTGCTTAGAATATGTTCATAACGTTTGCACAGTAAAACATCTGGCACCATGTATATTATAAGATATACAAATGAAAATATAAATATAAGTTTTTGTTGACCTCTTTTTAAGATTCATGGTGATGCTGCTTATATGGGACAAGGGATTAATCAAGAATGTCTAGCATTAAGTGGCGTTCCTCACTTTGAAATAGGAGGTACAATTCATCTAATAATTAATAATCAATTAGGATTTACAACTCCACCTTCTAGAAGTAGATCATCTAGATATTGCACAGATTTGGCAAAAATGATTGCAGCTCCTGTAATTCATGTCAACGGAGATGAACCAGAAGTAGATATATTACATTTAAATTTATGTGTATGAAATGTTTTACACATCAATTACTTTAAATATAGCAAGATTTTTACAGATGGTTATACGAGCCACAAGAATAGCATTTAAATATCAAAGGAAATTCAAGAAAGATATTTTTATAGATATAAATTGCTTTAGAAGATGGGGTCACAATGAATTAGATGATCCAACTTTTACAAATCCAAGAATATATAAAATTATACAAAATCGTCCGTAAGTATAATATTTGACTATATCATTATCAATAAATTGATAAAAAATAAAATATGAGATTTTTAATCCTTTAGATCTATACCAGATCGATATGTAGAGAAATTAATTGAGTCCAATATCCTGACAAAAACTAAAAAAGAAAATATTATGAAAGAATATAATAAACGTCTGTCTGAAGCTCTTAAACAAGTTGAAAATTACGTTCCAGAAGCAATAAACTTATCAGGTAGATGGACTGGCATGGAACAAGCTAAACACAGTATAACTCAGTGGGATACAGGTATTGATATTGATTTGTTAAGATTTATTGGGGAAAGAAGTGTTCATGTAGAAACAAACTGGGTAAGTGTATGTATTAATAAAAAGTAGCTATTTATTGGGTCGGTATTTTTCAAGATGTCTGATAATTTATTTTAAATAAATAGTCAGTATTTTGAATAAAATGTCGGTGTGTATTCTGTATCAATATGTACACTATGCTATACAATATGCAATTATACTATACAATATGCTATTTTTCTCATAAATACTGACCATCTATTTAAAATTTTATCAAATTATTATTTATGCTAAAATAAATATTTATATATTCTGACCATTTATTTTGCAGCATACTGACCAAATGAATAGAAATGCTAATAAAATATTTTTGTATGATTTATTACAAATTATCTTTAAAAGATAATTGTATCTTTTATTCTAGAGTATTCACCCTCAATTGCTGAAGAATCACGTTCAAGGCCGACTGAGAAAATTAATGTTTTGTGAACAGTTAGATTGGGCTAGTGCAGAAGCATTGGCTATAGGGTCCTTACTTTATCAAGGTTACAACGTTAGAATAAGCGGACAAGATATAGGTAGAGGAACTTTTTCCCATAGACATGCTATGTTTGTTGATCAGAATACTGAAAGTGAGTAATATGAAATCTTTTCTATAATCTCTCATATTTTCCATAATATTACATTATCTATAGATATTATAATTTAACATTTAATTATCTTTTAGATATTTATATTCCATTAAATTGTATTGTGGATAAACAAATTGGAAAATTAGAATTAGCAAATAGTATTTTATCAGAAGAAGCGGTACTTGGTTATGAATACGGTATGAGTATAACAGTCCCAACAACTTTAACTATTTGGGAGGCACAATTTGGAGATTTTTTTAATGGAGCACAAATTATTATTGATACTTTTATAACAAGTGGTGAAGCAAAGTGGTTGCTCAGTAGTGGATTAACAATGCTTTTGCCTCATGGTTATGATGGTGCTGGTCCAGAACATAGTTCATGTAGAATTGAACGATTCTTACAACTTACAAATAGCAAAGAAAACGAAGTTGATGGTGAAGATGTTAATATACAAATAGTTAATCCTACTACACCAGCACAGTATTTTCATTTATTGAGAAGACAGGTATGGCCGTAAATAAATTGTTTAATCATATTACGGATGTCTTGTGTAATTAATTATAAATTAAATAATGAATAGAATCATGAATATATATAATGTCCCAAAAATCGTGGTACAACCTGTTGGGTGATGATTCTATATGCAAAAATAAGTCGAAAAGAAAGAAAAACATTCTTTTATTTAAGGCTTCGTTTTCGAAGAAAAAAATGACTTTTAAAATCCTTCAGGTAGCTATGTTGTCCATATCCATGTTTGATAATACAAACGAATAGAAGTTTCATACTTCGAATCTTCCAGTAAATATATGGTTACCTAACGGATTTTCAAATTCATTTTTTTCGTAAACGAAACCTTAAATGAAAAAATGTAATTGTTTGTTGATTTATTTTTTCATGTAGAATCATCACCTAACCGGTTGTACCACGATTTTCGGGACTCCCTGTATAGAGTGTTCTAGCAACAGTAGTACAACCGCGTAAGGAATGATTTTTCGTGAAAAATGTAAAGTTATTGCATATGAGATTTAGTTTTCTAGAAAAATAACTTTAAAAATTTATTCGATACATTTGTATTTATTGTATAAAAAGTTCGAAATCTTAAAAGTGCGTATAAGAGAAACAGAAAAACTGTAAAAATAAAGTATAAAGTTTGAGGACAAAGTAAAGCAGGAGATAAAAGAACAGGTGAAAAAACAATAATAGATAAGATAGCAAAAGAAAATAAAAAATGTTGTATTTAGAGAGTAGGGTACAATAAAGATGACAAAAGAAATGTTAAAATAAGAATGATTGAAAGTTATTTGAAAGAGGAAAAAAGATCGAATAACAACAGTGCCTTGAGCGGATGAAGCACTAATTGTAGTAAATAATCCTAATGTATTACTAAATGTAGTAAATAATTATAATAATAAAATTTTATTTAAATTATATCAACGTTTCCTCGCCAAGAATTTTACATTACTTACAGTAAATTTCGACTTGACAGATCTGTTTTTGATCGTATTTGTGGATACAAACACAATGTTATTATCTGCTTCCTCTTGTTGCTATATGTAACTATATCAAGATGTATTACGCGAGAATACGTGGACATGATATTCTGCTTAAAATCATGCAATGGCAATATAGCTTTTGCAGCAACTCGTCCACACGTTGGTGTAATAAAGTTAATTTTTATTATTATATATTTTATTATATGCATAATCTTATTATTTATGATATTATTCGTATAAAGTCAAAACTTATACTAATTAAAAATGTATCGAATAGATTTTCAAAGTTGTTTTTCTCAAAATGAAGTCTTTTATGCAAAAATTTTACTTTACATTTTCGACTTATTTTTTCACAAGGAATGGTATTCCTAATTCGGTTGTATCATTGTTGCCGGAACATCCTGTTTACAAGGTGAGTAAAAAAAAATTATCACCTAATGTTGCAAATTTCGATGTATACATACACATTGTAAATACATTGTATATGTATATGGATAAAATATCCAAGTATGATAAAAATTAAAAAAAAAAAATTAAGCATGAGAAAATATTATTTATTATTGATAAAATTATACAGTTTAGTATAATTCAAAATAATTTAAAAATAAAATATATATTCTTTATTATTATTTATACAATATAAAAGAATTGTATAAGATTGTTAATGATAAAATGAAATATATTACAAGTAAATATAATTAAATTAATAAATATATTCTTATATAACGAGAAAAATTGAGAGTGTACAGTGCCTATGTATAAGCTTCCCCATGAATAGGTTATTTCTAGTTTTAGAAGAAAATATTTTGGTCAAAGTAACATAATTGAAAGAGTCACATTTGATATTAAACAAAATTTAATATTAAGATTATTTGATAGAAAATTAATAAAATTCTTCGAAATTTCAAGTCATCGGTAGTTTCTTAAGTAGAATCTTACGAGCTTTTCTTCTACACGAATCGATTGGTCATCCTTTTCTGAATAAAATAATATTAAGATATAATATCAACAAAATATGATTAGTTCGCGATGTTTTTTGAAAAAATGTTTAGCAATTATAAATAAGTCATATCCTTTTCTTGTTTGAGATTATATTCCGATTTTTTTTTTCATTCAGAAAGTTACAATGAATTAATTTATGCCACAAAAATTAATGTTTTATTTAAAAAAAATACCAATGACATTGACAAGACTTTTGCTTACCATCAAAAGTGATACTTGTAATAATGTATTTTTGCTTTGAACATTTTTGCCGTAAAAGCTAAAATACCACTAACTAAACTTTTCATATTTTCATATTTTTCTATTCATATTTTTTCTAGATGATAAGGAATTTTCGAAAACCATTAATTATAATATCACCTAAAATATTATTACGACATGCGAACGCTACGTCATCATTGGCGGATATGAAGCCTGGTACGAGTTTCAAGCCTGTTATAGGTAAAAAATATCTATTAATATGTTATAAAATATATTTAAAATATAATAAGAAAATAAATAATTATATATTTCAAGGAAATGATAATATAAATACGTCTAAGATAAATAAAGTAATCTTAACCAGTGGAAAACATTATTATGCCCTTGAAGATTATAGAAAAACTATTAGAGAAAGTAATGTTGCAATTATTAGATTAGAATGTCTCTGTCCATTTCCTTTACAAGAATTATTGGAAGAAATACAAAAATATAATAATGCAAAACGTAAGTATAATAAATATTGGAATTTATTAAATAAAAATATTCTATTATTGTTATTAATAATAACAAATTAATTTTTATTGTAAGGTTAATCTATTATCTTTTTTCTTTTTTGAATTATTATATATTAAGTTTTTTAATAGTTTTTATATGGAGTCAAGAAGAACCTAGAAATATGGGAGCATGGAATTTTGTGAAGTCACGTTTTGAAAATTTATGTGGTCGACAAGTAAGTTATATACAATACAGTTTGTATGAATGTATATAGTATATCAATAATAATTATTATATTTTCAGTTAAAATACTGTGGACGTCCTACTATGGCAGCATCAGCTGATGGCGAAAGCAAATTACATAAACGTGAAGCAGAAGAAGTTATAAAAACACCATTTTTGATAAAAAACATTTTAAACTAATGAAGTTAAAGGTTCATATTATTTTTTCCATTTATTTATAACAAATGACTTTCTCAAATTAATTTTACGTTTAACTAGTTCTGAATATTTGATTATTAGTGGCTATTGGTAAATGAAAACTATTTTTTTGACGAATTTCTCGACAATTACTACAACTACAGCAACAAATAATATTGTCACTAGAAAGAGAATATTTATTATTACTTAGACGTTCTTCTGTTACTAAATCTTGTATTCTTTTTTCTAATTCAATAGCAGTTTCTATATAAAAGAAATAAGTAAAAAATTAATCATATTAGATTTATTATTGACTTTATTTAGTTATACTTACTTAAATTAATATTTCGTAACTGATAAGCTATATTCTTTGCAAACATATCAAACTCATCATCATTTCTTTTTTCCATTAAATCTATTTCTGTGCAAACATCTTTAACCATATATTTTGTAATATTATTTTGCTATAAAAGACGTTATTTTTAGAACTCTTTTCTTACATATTGATTATTATATATAACTCAAATTACTTATATGTTTTTATAATAAATGTGGCGAGAAGGATATTAATTTTATAGAATACTTACTTGTTTATCAGAGTTAACGAATGGGAAAAATAGTTCATGCATTAGTTTAAAATATTTTGTTTGGGATTCATAAAATTTTCCACATAATATGGCAGCCGCAATTTTTGATAATTCAAAACAATATTGCTTTTTTAAATCTTCTATTTTTTTAATGCAATCATAGATTGTTAAAGAGGGTATATTCATGACATTTACTATATATTTATATACTCTATATCTGTATATTTTTTTATCAAAATGATCAAATGGATTTAAATATTCATATTTTCCATACAGAATTAATAAGTTTACTATCTCTTCTTCTGCCCATTTAAATGCCATTTTAAATTTCTTTCTAATAATATTTTTTTTTTAAATTGGATACATAACCAAATTAACTTCTATTTATTGTCAAACATTGAAATCAAGAAAAAATTATTTTTTGTTTTTTGAGTTATAAATATTCTATAATTATTAATATTTCTATTTATCCAAAAATATGTTTTATATATGATACTGATATCTTTAAAATAGTTAAAAAAGAATAATAAATTTAAAAATATAAAAGGAATGACATTTTTGATTCTTTTATTTTTTTTGAAAAAAATAATAGTATATATTCAAGATGATATCACATAATATTCTGCTAAATATATATGTGTGTGCGTATATGTTTATATATGATAAGTATGAAAGTATTAAGCTTAGAAAAAAACAATTAATTTTAAATATTATTATAGTAATTTTATTTAAACAATTTAGGATATACCTATCAAATGCTCAAAGTACATATTTACTTATAGTCATTTAATTCAATTTCCATAATATGAAAGTAGGTTTGAATTGTATAGGAAATTAGCACAATATAACACACAATATACACAGATAATGGTGTAATTTAATTTGAATGATTTTAATAATCTAGGTTCTTTTACCCAATGCCTTTTGTGTCAATTCAGTTTTCTTTTGTTGTGCTAATTCTTTTTGTTTCTTCTCATCTTCTCTTCGTTTTGCGGCTTCTTCTCGTTGTTGTTTAATTATTGCTAACCGTGCTAGATCTGCTCTAGCCTCATCGGTTTTTCCAGCAGCATGCAATTTCTGATAATTTGCATAGGCCCTTTGCTTTTCTAAATGCTCTCTGAAATTAACAAATATTTATAGTTATTTTTTTAATTATTACATAAATCTTTTTACTCTTAACCAGAATAGCAAAATAATATATAAATAAGAAAAATATTAAAACTATTTACTTTTCTTTTCGCGACAATTCAGGCTTTGCAGAATCTAATGATTGATTCAGTTGCGATAACTTTTTTGCTTTTTTTTGTACTCTGTTTGGATTCTCCACCTGAATTAAATTCTCAACTCCCTTCGCTTTACCCTTAAAAAAAAACAAACAAACAAAAATACTAATTAATATTTATATTAAACAAAATAAAATTAGTAAATAAATTTTAACTACCTCTGTTTCTGATTCAGACTCTGATTCAGTTTCACTATCAGTTTCAGATGCGCTGACATTTTTCAATTTGTTCCTACTGCCACGTGCTTTGGGTTCTACTTCTTCCTCGCTAGATGACTCATTACCTTTATTTTTCTGAAAAAAATAAATGAAAAAATTGCCAATTTTACTATAAAAAATATTTGATAGTTTTGTTTAAACTAATGATATTATTTTACATCAATTAATGTAGGATTTTCTGTGTACATTTACATATGTATAAGCATATATCTCTTTGTACACGTTGCATTATTCTTTAAGTTATATAAAAGATAGCTGCAGTGTGCGTCGTTTATACAGTATTAATATAAATAGCATGTAATTTCTAAATGTCTGAATATCAAAATATTAAGTATTATATATTAAAAATTAGATTACTAAAAATATAGAGATATAAAATTATTATTCTTAACGATTATCTATTACGATATGATTTAAGCCATTAATACTTTGAAATATCGATACAATTTTATTAATAAAAAATAAAAATAATATTTTAAATTACTTGCATTCATATAAGAAATTTATATTCTAAGAACACCTTAGAAAAACAGTTTGATTCTACACCTTTAAATTGGAGATTAGATAAACCAATAACATAGACCTTGAATGTGACAGTTATTTCTAACGAGAATAAAAAGTCTCAAAGAGATCATAGATTGGAATTCACCCGTTCTTCTGAAAAATAATTTTGAAGTTCCAATAATTTTTCTGCTCTATTTATAATATGTTTATAATTACAATAAGATATAAAGTAAACGATATGCTATAAACGAAGCAGCAGGGAATTATACTTTGTTAAGGAAATATTACAGAAATTCAGTACAAGTAACGGAAGGAAATTCACAAAAAATTTTAGTCCAACGCGTTTTTCAAATTAAGATCAACACATTTTGTTGATGAAGAATTAATATTATATTATTTTAATACAAGTCAGAAATTAAGTCAAGATTATGTCAAATTTATTGTCCAACTCATAATTCCTTTGAGAATTTTTATCTGCATGTTAAATAGAATATGATTTAAACCAAAAAGAATTTTAAATTCAAAGTCAATGTTGCCACAATTTTGTTTACCTAATTTCTACTGATTAAAAAGTGTAGAATTGAGCTGTATTGATCATGACGTATAATTTCCTTTCATCTTATAGTTACTAACAAAATTGAGCGTACACAAGCGCTATAAAAGTTTTATTTGTTTCATTAAACTTAAATGTCTAGAATTTGCTGATGATAGAATTATATTGTGATGAAAGTCAAATATGTTATTTAATAAGAATAATACTAATTGTAGAACATAAGGGAGAATAGTTAAGTCGTGAAGTCGTGTGATACAACTAATGAAATTAACGAAATATTGAATTTTTTAATACAATTATAGACAAAATAATAGAATAATTCAGTATTAAAAAATAATTTAAAGCATTTAACTGAAAATTTGAATATATAATATTAAAATACATTATTTCCATCGTGATAATGACTCTAATTATCTGACGTATAAAATTAGAGAATGGTTGGTACATATTATTTCAAAATTATTACGTACTCTGCCATAGTCCCCAGATTTACATTTGTAGAAGAAAACTTTTATTTTATTTATTTTTTTATTATATAAAACAGAGATCTAACAAAAGTTTTATTCAATTATAGAGCTTTGATATTAAGAGTATTAATCATTCAAGAATGTGAAATGAAAATCGAGGGATTATTAATAGAAATACATTCGAGGTTCATGCAAATCCTAAAGTATAAAAACTTTATACCGCACTTCCGTCCAGATAGGTCATTTCTAGATCATTATCCTTCACAGAAACAAAAATTAAACTAATAGAAACTAATAGAAAATATCTGAATTTCTAATATTAAAAACCTAGTCGAATCTATAATAAAATTTTTAAAAGTTGTTACACGTGAATATGCAACAAAATATTAAAGTTAGAATTGTTGCTATATGCAAATATGTTACATATGCGTTCAATTTTGTAATAAATAAAATGCAATGCATTTCCTTATTTTGGTTAATAAAATATGATAATGCATCATTTATTTTCTTATAATTGAACAGATAAAACTTTTATAGTATGTATATGCTCAATTTAATGAATATAACTATATATTCGATTAAATTAAAAATATTTCTAACTTTCGTCAATATTTAAGGTTATAAAAAAGAAACTAACGAAGCACAATGCATCGCATAAACATTCTGTTGCAATTATCTGTCCCAGTCACATTTGACCATCGATGGACAATTTGACATTACGTACTTATTAATAATATCTAAATCGCTGAGCTGGTGGTTAACCTAAAAATACTGACTCTCCATTGACGTTTTTCTTCTTCCTGACGACGTTGTTCTTCCAATTCCTCGGGATTCGTAAAGTGGCGATTACGGCCTTTGTGATTGACAAATTTCCCTGAAATCAAAATAAACAACAAAAACAAAAATATCTTTCGAGGTCGAGATGTTGAAAATTACGTGTATTTTACTCTTTAAAAAAAGTAGTGAGAAAAAATCGAACAAAGAGCAATTAGAAATAATATTCACTTACCTCGTGGCATTATTTGTGTTTATAAAACTAATGGTAGCTTAAATATAATATAGCTATCAAAATTGATTGAGTATTCAAATTTCTTAGATTATAATCTATAATTACGTCAAGTTTTGATTAGATCAACCCCTCGATGATAGCAAATTCAAACGTAGACTAACATAACTTATGTGAATAACTACGTAAACTAAAAAACACGTCGGTACTGTAATATCGACTACGCAAAGAAAGGACTATATTACTCGTACATATGTATTCACTGCAAGCCAATGTAAGAAGCATGAATGCGTTACATGATTTTCGGAAAGCATTATGTACTGTTCGCATGCGACGACTTAGCCCCGTATGGAGGATTCTCCTACGAGTCTCATTGGCTAAAAAGATTAGCTGCATCGTCACTCTTGCTTGGCGTAACGTATTTTTCTTATTGGTGCAAAGGCTCACAACACTAACTCAATATACAACAAAGAAAGAGAACAGAACAAGTTGAAACGGATAGCATAAAATATTAAAGCATTGGCGTAGCATTCAAATGATTTTGTTTTATTTACGTTTGATCGTAAAACATCAATATGTCCATTGCAAATATAGAGATTTTACGATTTTGTCACAAAGATCCTACTTTGTGTACCTCAAAAATGTCAAAAGTGGGGATAAGAAGAATGAACGTATCATTCTTACTCCTGTGTTCCCTCGGAGAGCCATCCGTTATATTATTGTTAAATACAGTTTACAAATAGAAAACATCAGATCTTTTTATTGGCTATTGCACTTATTTTTCGTACTGGTGGTAACTAGTGCTGCCACCATACGATTTCGTTAAAAAATCTTTTTGCTAAATGAGTTATGCTATTGGTCGGTCTATTGGTAATAAAGTCGTTGATTGTGCACAAGTTTTTGGGAACGTATCGACGTTTACCGGTCCTCGATTGTTTGTTGTCTCTTCTTATATTGGTGACAAGTAATTATTTATTGATAAAGAATGTATATATACGCATAAAAGTAAAATAGGCTAATAATATCGCAAGGCAGTAAATAAAGATATTTAAAGTAACTTTATGATTATTATGATCGGTCTTTCAAGTTCGATGAGAAGTATGTCAAAGTCGATGTGATGTGTTACTGTGCGACCTTTCAGGACGACGGCCTCCTAAGTGTTATATAGATTTGGATACGTTCTATGCACAGATGAGTTAGTGAGTATCAAATAAACATGCGTCAAATTACGTAACAAGAGAAATTTTTAGAAATATATCAAATGAGTGCTCTAATATTAAGATAGACGATCGATTACGAATGTAGAAATTAATAATTCGTTGAGTAATTAACTTTCGCAGAAGCTTGATTATTTCGTTTGTTTATTTTATTTTTTTTATTTCTTCTCCTAAAAGTAGTGAGGTATTTAATGTTACACCAATTGAGAGACATGTAGAAATTTAATATATATTATTGTTAATATTTATTAAATTATTATATTTGAAAAGTGCTAATATACAAATGTGTATATGAAAATATTAATAGCATTTGTATCGTACACAGAAGGAAAAATAAGAAGAAAGAAGAGGTTGATTGACAGAAGAGATCCTTAAAGGGTGCAAGAAGATAATTTGATAAAAGAAAAACATAAAAATAACAAAAGATGTAAGTGGGTTAATTATTTATAAGTAAGTGGATTAATAAATTAATTACTTTTTATTTATAATTATTTTATAATGTTTCTTTTACTAAAAACGTGGCGATAACTATTTTATTTTTTTATTTCAGGTGGTACAGTACTCATTGGCCTCAAAAAAAACTTCTCTTAGATGAGATAAAAATTATGAGAAGAATAGAAGAAAGATGTTTTAACAACGTATCATCAACATAGAAAACATAGTATAAGAAAAAAGTAAGGTTCAATACAGAAGAGAAATAAAGCAATTGTATAGATGTTTGATAAAAGTAGGACAGGGTAAAAAGCACAATTATAAAAAGGAGAATAAAGAGATTAAAAATTTGGAAAAGGTGGGTAGAAAGGAATGGGTGCTGGGTTGGGCAGAAGCAGCACCAGTGGAGGTGGTCTGCTCGAGGCTCTTCCCACAGGGACGCCGCTTCATGTAGCTATGCTAGGTCTTGACAGTGCAGGAAAAACAACTGCCCTCTATAGATTAAAATTTGATCAATATTTGAATACTGTACCGACCATTGGTTTTAATTGTGAAAGAATTCGTGGTGGCATTGGTAAAGCAAAAGGTATATTTTATATATCAACCAATAGAATTGAGAGATCATTAATTTTCATATAACATTCTAATATTTATTATATGTCCTAGGAGTAAATTTTTTAGTTTGGGACGTAGGTGGACAGGAAAAGTTACGACCTCTGTGGAAGTCATATACCAGATGCACAGACGGTATTATTTTTGTTGTTGACTCTTGCGATGCGGAAAGACTTGAAGAAGCAAAAATGGAACTTACAAAAACAGTTAGGAGTCCTGATAATGCGGGTGTGCCCATTTTAATTCTTGCTAATAAGCAAGATTTATTGGGTAAACTTTGTTAGATTAGAATTGAATTATTTTGATATATAATTGCACAACCACAATTTTGCCTTTAGGTGCTAAAGAAGTGAGTGAATTGGAAAAGCAGCTTGGTGTCTCGGAACTGGCTGGGTTGCCTGGTAGTTCTAGCATAAGGGTGCAGCCTGCTTGTGCTATTACAGGGGAAGGTTTACACGAAGGTCTGGACACTCTTTATCAATTGATATTAAAACGACGTAAATTGGCCAAACTAAACAGGAAGAGGGCTAGGTAGGCCAGGGCTTCGGAAGACTGCACTTGCGTCTTCTGATATTGCCCACGGATGATCTCTTCTTTGATAATGGAAATGCCCACCGTGGGCCTCTCCGTATTATCTTTTTCATTCTTGTCAACTTTCTCACCCATATTGTTGACAGCTAAGAAGTGCTCAATTAAATAAATAGATGGCTAAAACAGCAATAGCCCCGTAAGTCTGAAAGTAGAACAGTATTGATTATTACAAATGCTTCAACTTTTATTATAACTACTGACAGTTTGTTAACTTAGGTTACATCAAGTCTTGCAATCAATTTAGTGTTGAAGAGTGCTGAGACTAATCAAACTTGATTAAGCAAAACATCCGCACTTGTTAGACTAAGTAATACAAGATTGATAGTTTCATCTAAAGAAAATTCTTTACTCTATATATGACTTGAATTCAATTCTGATAAGAAGAGCATACCATCCACGTAGTTGGTGGAATTTCATATTGTGAAATCACTTTTTAATCCAAGATTTAATAGAAGATATATATTATATTATATTATATTATATTATATTATATTATATTATATTATATTATATTATATTATATTATATTATTGTCTTCTATTCGCTCATGATAAAGTGTGAATGATGGTTTTACATCTTAGAACCTTACTATAGTGCCACTTAGTCTGGAAGTGATCAAAGTTGAAAATGACAAATCATGAACTACTAATTTTGTTAAAGAGGAAGAGTAGCATTACTAGATCAGACTTTTAATAATTTTGGACTTATCATTGTGGTGAAAGACAGCACTGTTAACGGGACAATAACTAAGGTTGAAGTGTGTATTCATATAAACATCTCAATTGGAGTTTTGGATTCACAATAAACATATGGAGTATTAGTACATATACTATTATTCCAAAATCAGTTGTAACTGTGGCGTGTATTCTACTGGGGAAAGAATAGTGTTTCATCTATTCATTCAAACATTCTACCTTTACTTAAGAGTGATTGTCTATAAGAATCTTGGATCTTAACTCTGATTGGAAAAGTATGATTGTTCAATGCGCCGTATTAACCTCCAGATTATACAATGACTTAGTATGCATCATAATGCAAATAAATAGTATGCTAGCACTGAAAGAGGCAGTTACAATTAGAGACTGTCTCATTCTCAGGGCCTTTATGATAATTCAGACCTCTCACGTGATGATAAGAGGATAACATCAAGAAGCCAGGAGCTCTCAAGTTACAAGAGTTTTAAGTGCAATCGATAAGCACTGTTTGCATTTGTCATTGCTATTATACCAATAATGTTACTGACTGTTAATAATGAAAATGGGAGATTAAGCAAATTCATAAGTTTATGTGAATACAGCGCAGCTTATTATATTTAGCCGGCAGGTATTTCTGTTGGCTAGGTTTAAGTGTACCAGTTTTTTGGCCTTCATAGATTGCAGCATAGTCTATATAATTGTCATTTCATTACCCAAGACAAGAGCTGGCAATCATTTGATATTAAATACAGGAGTTATCGATGTAGCTTCAGCCCCTGAATTAACATGAGTTAATCTAGTGAGATATTTGTCTACTGTGAAATTGTATACAAATGTTCCCAATTTGTAATATACACTTTGGTGGAAAGCTTGTTTTCCCATATACTGGCATTTGAATCTGTATATTTGTTCTCATTTTGTGCATGTTTCGTGTTGAGTACATACATAAAATCTCTTGTCAATTTGTTTAAATTTATAAACGATATTAATATTCGCTAAAGTGCTATGTTTTTATAGTGTGAAATGTAGGATTACAAATTTCTCACAAAGTGTGTGATCAAAAGAGTGAAAGACTGATCATTTAATTTGAGACAGTATATCAACAAAGCAACAGAGAATGGATTATTAAGAAAATGACAAGGAGTCGATGTAAAAGGTCAGTTTAGAAATTGTTTAAGATTCTTTTTAATAGTCCATAATAGCTAATAGGTCGATTCGCTGAGATCAGTCAATGTTATGGAAGAAAAAATTTGATGGGTAATTTAATGTCTGGTAGAGTACAAGTTAGAAAATTGAATATATTCTACGTACGTCTATCTAATCAGTGAAAATTTTAGCCCATATTAATAATGCGGTGTGAACTGCGATTTTCAAATTATACATAAGTTTAAATACAAAAAGGTCAGCACATAAAAGAAAGGTAAAACAATACCTTTATAAGACAAAAATCTATGTATAAGCTGCATATTATTGATTTGATGTTACTATCGGCAGCTTTATCATAGATTCGTTGAACCCTTGATCATTAAAACAAAAACGGAAAACAATCTGCTAATACATTACTCTTTAAAAATAAAATGCTCAGCCATCGGCCTAAGAGATAGATGGATGTGCTTCCTGATGACAAAAATCATTATTTATTATAGTAGAAAAAGCTTTAGTATAATCGCATAATTACTCTCGAGGTGACTTGCATAAGTTTAGAAACTTTGAAGATAATCGTATTTCTGCGATTTTTTGCACCTTTATACCTTGAAGAAAAGAATTTAATTATTCCCTTTATATGGGTGTTCTGAACTTATTATAGATGGAATTGTAAGTAGTAAAGAGATCAATTTTTTCCAATACATGTATAACACATTAACTTGTATTAAAATACATATTTACATATAATTATATTTATCATTCTTTATTGCGATATTTTTATCTCCATATGCCAAATTAAAAGAGATATCGTCCTTTTTAAAATTCATTGCTAACTTTTACACTTTTGAGATAATTTATTGGTGCTATTTTAAGTAACTTACAATCATCTCCAGTTGAAGATTACATCTAGAAATTATTTTGTAGATCCATTGAAATATCTCGTACACAAGTAGATTTAGTTTTATATTCAAAATTATGTTTTTAATAATATTAGTATATTTTCAATATTCTATCTATTGTTTCTCATTTCATTTTTAAATATAACAAATATGTTTACATGTGTATTGAAGAAAACTTTGATAAACAGAAATGCTGTGATAATGTTAAAGTATGTTGTGGGTGCATATCATATTGTTTAAATAAAGCGATTATCATTCTTGATGATTGTAGCACTCCTTAATTTTTTTTTTATTGCAGCTAGTAGCCTAGTCTCAAATTTTTGTCACATTGAAGGAAGCTTATTTATCAAAACACAAAGATAAAAAATCACAACGATTCATTTAAAGTGCTGTCGTCCTAATATTATAATATGCTTTATAGATATATATATGACTGATGTGCGAAATACAGTGAAACAGAAAACTACTCTATGCAGATTGCAATGATAAGACAAAAGTAATCATCGTACTTTGTTGTGTGTTACGTTTGAAAATAATTTATTTTATATGATTTTTAGAGTGACAGAAATTTTGTTTTAACACTGCACTGCCTACTTACGCTTTTAATAATAGCACTTAAGCATTTTTTTTCATAGTATCAATGAGACTTAGTGTTTTATAAAGAATTATTTTCTATTATTTTGAAAACACTATTTAAACTTTGTATAGTCTTAGACATCGTCATTGAAGGCGATTCTTGATCATTTTTCAATTCCGAGTTCATAAAGATAGTTGAAGATTATCGAGTGATATGTGTTATGTAAAATGATTTTATAAAGGAATGTAAACATTCACACAACACTCTATTTTCAAGCATTGGACAATATTTTATTTCAATTCAATATAACATTTTTATTTACACTGATATTAAATTATATGATACAATCAAGTTGTCAGTTAATTGCCAATAGTTTCTTAATTTTTAGTATGTCTACAAAGATTACCAATTACTCTGTAGATATGTGTAAAGTCGTTGACAATCTATTCTGTAGAATTATATAAATGATGATTTCATCTCAACTTGTTTTGATCAATTATTTATAATCTTTGATCGGAACAAAATATTGCCCAACAAATACTGCTATCTTTCATACTTTTTATCTCTCATGTACTGTGTAGTGTGAACGTCGATTTTGTGATCGTGTAAATTACAATGATAGACATATTGATTGTTGCACTTCTTTATTTTGTTGATATGATATTTAGATATTTGTTTAACTTTCATGAATGTTTTTCCTATAGATGCAGATTGTTAGGAGAATTGTCAGTACCTACTGTGAAAATGAATAATTTATTATTGTCTTTATTTTGAACAATATGTTAAGGTACATGAAATTTTTAATAAATTCATTAATTCTGTTAAATTGTAATCCGTACTTCTAATTAATTTTCCTTATTATTTGAAAACTTTTGAACGGAATAATCAGAACATCACACTCCAATCATGTGCCAATGATAAAGAAAAGCGTTGCATAATAAACTTATTGTTAGATTTAAATACATTGTATTGCGTATCTAAGAATGTTATTTGTATTCCTTTTCAAAGTGCACTTAATTGAATAAGAATTTGTATTCGTTTTAAAAGTGCTATTTATTATGTGTTTCAATGTAAAAAATTGTTTTTAATTCAACTGTTGTCAAGAGAAGCGTAAATCTTAAGTCGCTAATATTTGTAAATATATGATTTAACTTCAATGCGCTTACTTATATATATAAAATGGATATAATATTTTACCTAGTTTATTATTTGACTGGTTTTTTGAAAGATATTCTATTTTAATTGTAATATTTTGGAGCGTTAGTTAATTAATTAATCATCTAGACTTTTTGAATGAAAGTTATATTTATGAGTGCAATATTAATATTCGATAAGTGTGAAGATTTGTTATCTTTTCTTTTGTATCGTGTTTTCTTTCGAATTATTAAAGATTTATTTCGTGTTTTCCTATTTATTGAATAATCATTCAAAGTACACCCTTTTTTCTTTAAAAAAGATAAAAGTTCGTGCCGTGTCGCACAGAAGACTCCTGTTACTCGTCGTATAAATTTATATTATAGGAAATCGTTCTTTGTGAAAATTTTAAAAAATATAATTTACGATAAATTTAAAGATAGAAAATATTTTTCTTTCACGCAAACTATTTTTGATAACGTAGTAGTGAAAAATAAGAAAAAACAATTGTGAAAAAAGAAATTGGTAATGATAAAGAAAAATATGAAATGCTCAATTAAAGCAATTGTAATTTTTAAATTTTTATATAGCGCGATATATGAAAAAAGTAATCTTAATATTTTGGGCATGTGTAAGGAGATAACTGTATTTAAATTTTCCTTCCTAACAAAATATCGAACATCGAAATATAATAATCGAAGTTTAATACCTGCAAAGATAAAATATCGAGGAAGATGGCGCTAATATCGGTATATCAAAGATTTTAAGTAAGACGGGAGTGTCCGTCCTCCCTTTGATGAGGCTATCGCAGATGTGTGGTGTTGAATACAGAGTGATTCGTCTCACGCGAGTTTCTAAGTTCATGGGAGTTGTGTTCACGATGGATTGCTCGATACCTGTTGCACAAATCAACGATAACCGATTACAAGCGTTTATTCCTCATTATTACTCATTCTAGATAAAGCTCGAATAGTTTTAAGCGATCGAGAATGAGGAAGTATCGTGAACGTCGTCGTCGTCGTCGCCGTCGCTGTTATTGTTACTGACCATCATTCTTCGTTGTTGACAGAAATAGTACACATTGTTTTTTGATTGTGTTTATTTACGAGATGTTTTTGTAAGATTGTGCGTTACCGCCGATATTTTGCGCTTGTGTTAATACAACTTACATATATATAAACATCATACACACACAACACAATATATATATATCATATAGTATACACACATGTATGTATTTTATTCGTCTTTTCGAGTGTGACATATCAAACAAACTTGAAACAATGGGTAGCGTGCAAAGTCGTAGCAACGAAAGTGACGTCGGTTTAAGGGAAGTATTTCATGGGTCTATCAAAGACGGATCCTCTCAGCATTCTTATCAGCCGACAAGTCATGGTATCGGAGCTTTGGCTGGATTACATGCGAAAAGTGGCAGCGTCCGTGGTGCACCAAGACAACCGATGCCGGATGCTGTAGAGCTTGAAAGACGGTTTACCAAAGTCTTGGTGAGTAATCTTTTACTTACCGAGTGTCTTACCCTTTGCCACGATCATCTGCTTTTTTCTTTTATTGGTCGATGGCGTGACGTAGGATCTAAATACTTTATTTCTGTCCCTCTTTTATTTTTCTTTCTCTTTCCTTTCCTTCCCTTTCCTTTCCTTTCCTTTCCTTTCCATTCCTTTCCTTTTCTTTTCTTTTCTTTTCTTTTCTTTCCTTTTCTTTCCTTTTCTTTCCTTTTCTTTCCTTTCCTCCTCTTCTTTATCTTTCTTTCTCTTCCACCATTCCTTCTCTTCCTCCCACGCTTCTCACATGCGTATCCTATACTTTACTAATATGTATCTTTCTTTCTATAACAATTCCTTATACTACACATTTGTATACGATTAAAGTCTGAATGCCAGTTGTTGTTTACAATAATATTGATGTGTAAAATTTTTTTATGTAAGATCTTATTTAATATATTTAGTTAATCGGTATTCTTAAAAGGACAATTTATCCATTATATATTGATACATGAGTATTAAATATTTGCTAAGAATTATGAAATGATGGGAAAAAGGAATAATATAAGAATCTTTAGTTGATCGGTTTTATATTTGTAACTTCTATATATACACACATAATAGATAAAATAATATAGATGATCTGTTTCGATGCAAATATTGTACTTGTTGCAGTCGCAAATATAAAATTTTTTTGTATCAATTATTTTATCCTATATAGGTTAGTTTCTGTAAGAGTTCTCAGATGAAAGCCTAGCATGAAAGCATTCTTTGATTCTATTTATAGATTCCACTTGCGATACTTGAATCCATTTGGCTTGCTCGATTAAGTAATTAATGTAAATGATAAATAAATGAATAAAACTTTGATTTCATCCGGATTTTATTTTTCTTATTAAGCTATTTCCAAAGGAGCTTTTAAAAATATAAAATGTAAATATATAATATATGTAAATAAATGAATAATAAAAAACTAATTATATATTAGTATTAGGAATAAATTGTATATAAAGTATATATTTCAATAAACGATATTTGTTTAAAATCCTTTATTTCATTGCTGAAACGTTGAACGTTGAACATTAATGGCACTGACGTCACATGTGATCCTCGGCTATTGGCTACTTGCACGGTGCACCACATGAATGACGCAATCTTTTTACAGTTAAAAGACCTTGATCTTCCCCGTCGTTCCGCTCTTCCTCGATTTTTCCCTTTTTCTCGTCTTTACTTTTTGTCTTTCGCCAGATCCTTCCAACGATTCAGCTCACCCTTACGTTTCTTTCAGCTTGTATGGCGAGTTGAAATCGAAAGTTACCATTAAAATTTATACTTCCGATAACGGGAATGCATTATCGTTCGCGTCCTTCGCCACATCATTTCCGAGTTGTTTTTTTTTCTATTTTATAATTAGTTATTTTCCCTTCTTTAGCAAATTTTTAATACTTGAAAAACAACGATGGCGATAAGTCTTCTTCGTTAAAGAAAAATAAGAAAAAATAATAGATAATAAATATTGATTCTTTTAAAATGACAAATATAAATTTGTCTGGTTTATAAGTATTATTTTAATTGAATATAACTTAACTTATTTATTTTACGACTAAATTATATGTATATATTCATATGGATGAATGAGTTTGTCTTTTTTAAAAGTAGCATAAGTCCATTCATTCTTATTTTGAGATATTTAAGGGTTTGCGTTTGAATAGATTTAAAAATATTGATAAATGTTCATGAATTGACTAATTTTTCTATAAATATGTTAAATTTTATTATTTGATAACAATTAATAAAATAAGATTTTTTGGACTGCAATAGACTTATACCACTTTAAATAAAACATTTATGCATATATATCGAAATTTTTGTTGATAAATTCTTTAGGATATTGCACAATACTGGGTTTTTATTAATAATATGAAAAGAAGTATGTGCCTAATTGAAATTAGTTTTAACTGATATTTTTTTTTTTAAATTAGGCTTATAATTTAAAAAAAATATAAATAAATAGTAGATACTACTGTATTATCTATTGAAATAATAATTGGTATCTTACATCGAAATAAATAACATGACATATGACAATGATACATAACATTTGATAATGTTTGCTATTTTATATCTAAATATATAAATAAAATTATCGTTATTATTAAACTCTTTTCTATGGGTTTGAGAAACTTTTCTACGAAATCTTCACAATTCATTGTTAATCCATCATCTTCCCACCTCTAATCGTACGGGAACTAGTTTTTTTCAATTAGGCGAGGCTGTTGACAAAACAAAATTATTAGTATTTTTTATTGAAAGCTAGTAGTATTTTATATCTTATAAAAGAAAGAATACATATCAGAATTGAAATGAATGTTACATATTATTATTACTATAGTTTTATTGGAAAATGTTTGGTATCTTATATTTAAATAAATAACATTATAGAGTATTTGATTTACTGAATTACTTTATAATTTTTGATATCTATATAAACACAACACTAGTATTTTTTATATTGAAAATTTCGACACTATTTATTAGCTTACTTAATAATTATATAATTATATAATTACATAATTACATAATTACATTTCTTTAGGACGCAATGAAGATAATACAATATAATACATAATTATATTTTATAATATTATAATATTAATAATTAATAATATAATATGTTTTTTATTAAATAAAAATATATATATAAATAATATTTTAAGTGAACTTATGTTTTACACTTACGAGTAGCGAATATAACTATAAATTTCACTTAGAATTATATTTATAACCGAACTTATAAATTTTATGACCCCATATATGTATATAAATATTATATTTATATTATATTTATAATATTTTACATAATTAATATTATAATATAATATTATATTATTTATTATTTAACGACTGTAAAAATTATTATTATTATTAATAAATTATTATTATTTAATAATTATGTGATAATAATAATAATAATAATTAATAATTAGGCGTTAAATGCTTAATTATTAACGACATTTTTTTTAATTTAGAAGGTTAAGCGACAATCAAGTACTTTGACATTAAAATTTAAAAAAATTCGAATAGTCGCTTTGACCTGTGAACCTTTTTCATATATTAAGTTAATTGTAATCATGAGCATAATAAACGTTAAATGATCTAGTCATTTATTTTGTTGTTTATTTCAGGCATCTATGGATCTACCACCGGATAAAGCAAAACTCTTGAAACAGTACGATAACGAGAAAAAGTGGGATATCATATGCGATCAGGTCAGTATGCTGAATGGATAAAAAATAAGTAAATCAAAATTAACAATTGGCTGTGGAAAACGCAAAACAAAAATAGCCGGGAGAGAGTTTGAAATTTGCAACATGTGGTATGCTTTCATTCAGGTCTATTTTTATAGGCCACTTTTACGCGTTATAGAAGCATCAATTTTAACTTTCTTGTTTAGAATACAAATTTGTTGAAGTAATTTTTTCCTTATTCTTTATGAAAAAACAAGCACAATTTATATTTTAGCACAAAATATATTTTTTGAATATATTATTTTCATTTTTAAGTATAATGCATTACAAAAGATTTATTTTATAAGATTATGAGTAAATTATTATAAAATCAGGATTACTGAATATCTATATAATCTCGCATAAATTGAAAATTTTGTTTCTTTTCAGTAGATTATACTTTAATAATGAAAACTCATTTAGTATGTTCGAATTGAGTATTAAACGGTCAAATGATTGTATGTAAATTTCTTTACGTAGCTTTATAAGAATTATAATAACCAATATCGTTCCTTTTATTCTTTATAGCTTCATATGACTTTAAAATCGCATACTGATGTATTCATATTTTTTCTGTTTAATTTAAGGGGCCTGGCAACCCAGATTGCACAAAAAATAAGGTATATTCTAAAACAATTTATAAACTCAAAAATATAAAACGAAATAAGTTTTATTACCTACAGCTTCAGGAATGCTTCAAATAAATTTTTGACAAAAATATTTAAATATAGCGGCACTGTAGATATTTCCGTGGAGGTTCTCTGCACGACACTAACTGTCGTAACTGACTGTAGGTGTATCACCGTCATGTGACATCTGGAAAAAGAATCAGCTTATTTGTCAATAGTGTTATTACAATGTAGCGTACGAATTTTTTTCAATTATCGAAGAATTCATAAAATAGGGATTTTTTTCTTCGGTTCATTATAAATTCCTCGATAATCGAAAAAAAACTGCATGTTATATTATAGTGACAATATTAATAAATAATCTGATTTTTATATTTTTTTTAGATACAACATGAAAATGATACACTTCATCTGCAACCAGCTACGTGGGTGTCGTGCGGAGATTTTCCGTGGGAATATCTGCACCGTCACTATTTTTAAATAATTTTCTCAAAAATTTATTTGAAGCATTCCTGAAGTCATATTTGTTCGAAAATGAATATATTTCGTTTTAAAATTTCGAATTTATGAATTTGTTTAGAATATATCCATTTTTTGAGCGATCTAGGAGTGGCCAGACCCTTCAATTTTTTCTCTTAATATGACGTACACAAATTGCTTTATAATCTTGCTTTGGTAACAAGTTAGATTTTTTATAGCGATTATCAACTCTAATCGGAATAAATATATTTTGAAAAATTGTTAATTTGTATTTGAAGGTTGATAATATGTTATTGTGTTCAAAGATGTTTTGCGGGGAAGATATAGGTTATAGAAAGTTTTGTAACAAAATATTATATATAAGAGTAGGTATAAGTATGTATGAGTAGTAATAAAGTATTGTAATCAAGTCCATTTATTGAGTCAAACAGGCTGTAAATTAAATAAATATCTATCTATCTATTTAAAGGTTGATATTTATATTGGTTTCATATATAAATTTTATTATAATTACGAACAAAATTAAGATTTCGAAGGGTCAGTACTACAAATTGATTCTTATTTGCATTCAATTGTAAAAAATATTACTATTGTTAAAAATCGATCATTTGACTGATTACGGTTTAAACAGTTATAAATTTGTTGGTAGGTTTAGTTTTAAATTTTTTTGCAGTTCATTGTTTATTTCCTATGCTTTTGCTTCTATAGAGGTGACGTAGATACCAGTGATATTAATTTTTAACACTATTGTTAACTATTTATAAAAGGAAAATGTACTTTAATTCTATATTACAGTATTCCCATTGGTATGTAGGACATTGTACAATAAAAAGAACAGAAAGTTTTAAGTTTTATTTATTTACATTGTTTCTTGCACTCTTCGATTAATATTCGTTATATAATATGACAATTTGTATTGATTACAGGAAAGGGTGCAAGCGAAAGATCCACCATCGCATTACTTGGCAAAATTGCGTACATACTTAGATCCAAAAGCATCAAGAAGTCATCGAGTATGTTTGTTTTAAGTTTTGTTTTCATTTTTTCTTTTCACCTTTAATTATAATTTTCTTTAACATTTGATTGATTTATTTAAAAACGATTAACAAATAATTTGTATTATTTAATTAACATACGAATTATATGTATGTCAAAAGCGTGATATTGTTTAAAGTTTTTTTGTCGTTTTGATAAGAAACATACGTTTTAGTTCCGCTCAAGTTCATATTTATACTATAACAAGTTACTTTTATCAGACGGATACTAATGACTACCACAGTCGTATCGTTTCCTTACATTCTTTCAGAAAAGAAAAATGGTCGGAGAGTCAACATCGACCCAAGTACTTCGAGATTTGGAAATCTCCTTGCGCACGAATCACATAGAGTAAGAAAAGATAAATTTTTTTTATTATCGAGCGATAATTATGGTCAATGCTTTCAGATAATTTATCTATCTCATGATAAGTTGGATTATCATCAGGAAGTATAAATTACATCCTGTAGTAAATGGTGAAAAAAAACCTTGCATGTAATTATCTATTTATAAATGAATTAAAAATATATATTATAAAGATATTTCGATATTTAACATAAAATGCCTGAATTTTTAAAACTATTAAAATCATTTTAAATAAAAATTAAAAAAGAAACTATGAAACAATTATAAAATGCTGGGATTTTAATTTAATTTTTACATAGATGTCATCCTGTCACATTACAGCTTTTATACATTAATTTTTATGAGTTTAACAATAAAGTATATATATAGGATATCCCACATAATTCTAGTCACGATTTTTCAATTATTTGCGATAGTCTGACAAAAAAATACTTTAAACAAAAGTTGATCTGTTTTTGATTGACTATACATTGCAATAAAAAAAAGTTCGAAAAAAATTTTTTTTTAATGTTTTTTAAGGCTACCTTTATTTTTTTAAATGGCACTTAGTATTTTTAACTTTATAGTATTATAGCCCATATTAATACGATTTCAATGATATAGTATACTATGACCTTTGGATGACCTTGAAAGCAAAGAAATGAAAATTTCAACAAAAAATGACAATCTGCTTTAAGGTAGTAGTCTGGTAACTTATGCCTATTTTCATGACTTTTTTGGAGGGTGGTTTTTTATAGGAAAATGAAAATGAATTATCTTGAATATTTAGAGTGTTTTTATTTACATATTGAAAATATAAAAAAAAATTTATTTGAAAAAATTTAATAGTTTATAACTATTATTATTGTCACTCGAAGTTGGAACCTCAAAAAAAATGCACATGGGTGGCCCGGGTGATTTTGGCTCTTGATGTCATCTGAAATCAAATATTCCTGATTATGCTTAATCTACAGACATCTCATTCTAGTCGGATCTACCGAAGTTAAATTTCAAGCGTAAATCACAAAATGGCGGACTTTGAAAAAAAAAGTTCTTTTATTTTAGCAAAGAAAGGGTTGTAAAATAAAAAGTTGGGGGTGGAAAAAATTCTCTTTAGTACCAACGAGAACTATACGTGTGTAGAACAGCCTGTTAAAATTTGAAAGCAATCGGTTCAGTAGAAAAAAAGTTAGGACCCGGGCCGACCAGAAAAACAATGTTTTGAGAAAAACGCGTTTAAAGTTCAACAACAAATTTTCCTAAGTAAACTTATACTTACGTCAATCGGACTCCGAGGCGCTCTAGGAAACTCGTTATAACTCCCGAAATATTTCGAATTTCTGTCTGAAATTTTCACAGTATATTCTCAAGACAATTGCACTTTCAAATTAAGCAAAAAAAAAATTTTCGATTTTTTGAACTCAAGTTACCAGACTACTACCTTAATGAACAAAACTTGTATTTATTATGAAAAGAATTGAAATTACATTCGATTCAGGAACCTTGATTATATGAACGCAAACGATTTCGTTTAAAAATCACATTAAATGTTCAAATTGAAATCCATGTTCTTGTAGGCACAATTTCACTCTACGTAATAAATTTGCATTAGTTGCTTTTACAATACGTCGTAGCGAAATTCTTCGCATGGTGTACGGATTCGCTGCTTTAAATGTTCCTTATTTTCTAATGTAACAGTATAAACTTTCGAGTGTAAATAGGCCGGAAACAGCACTGTGATATTGTTTATGTTTTGTTTAAGTAACAATAAATTACACACATAAGTAAGTTTTTTGTTTTTAAAAGCACTTGTGCCCTTTGTTCGCCGGCGATAAGAAAAATAATTTTTTGTTGAAATTTTCATTTCTTTGCTTTCAAGGTCATCCAAAGGTCATAGTATACTATATCATTGAATTCGTATTAATATGGGCTATAATACTGTAAAGTCAAAAATACTAAGTGCCGTTTAAAAAAATAAAGGTAGCCTTAAAAAATATTTAAAAAAAATTTTTGTTCGAACTTTTTTTTATTGCAATGTATAGTCAATCAAAAACAGATCAACTTTTGTTTAAAGTATTTTTTTGTCAGACTATCGCAAATAATTGAAAAATCGTGACTAGAGTTATGTGGGACACCCTGTATGTGTATATTTTTATTCTAAATTCAAAACATAAATATAATAAATTAAAGAACAAACATACACACACACACACACACAAAGTTAATTTAGCTTTAATAAATATTCACACAATACAATCTATTTTTTGTTTTTTGGGACACATAATTTTTTTTAAATGAAATGTATAATCTTTAACCTGGAACTGCATACAGTTTATTGCAGTATTTGTTTTTAATAAATATATACGAAGAGAAAGTTCTCTCTATCATTATTTCATTTTTCTACTTACTTCTAAAACAGCAAACACATAATGTATCCCAGGTTGAGAACCACTAAGTTAGATTGCTAACATAAAATAAATATTGAAAATTTAATTTTTTTTGTCCTCTTATGACCGCCGTAAAAATTATAAAAACGAATCAATAAAATCATATACGTTTCAAGCTGACGGATTCATGTGTATTATTTCGTCGCCTTTCTGGATTTGTATTATGACCATAGAAATGTTTTAGATGGGTAAGGGAATTTCTGGACGAGGAGAACCAAGGGCTGGACGCGCTGATAGATTACCTTAGCTTCAGATTACTTATGATGCGACACGAGCAACGTCTTTTGGAATCTCATACGAATTCTGAAGAAAAATTGCAGACCAGTAAGTTCCTTCGAATATCTAAACTAGTTGGTGTTTGCTCTTCGCGTGTTCTGCATAAAATGAAGCAAAAATACTTTTATTTATTTGGTCAATATTTGTAAACATTTTAAGTCACTATTTAGCAAAATAAATTGGTTTTAGCAAAATATGAATATTTTGGTCAGTATTTTATAAAATAATTTTCTTCGGTATAAATAATAGTTTGTCTGTATTTTAACATACGTTTTGCGCTGCATAGGTCACCTACTGCCTGCTTTTTAAATCTCTTGTTCAGGCTATTTGAAATTTTCTCATTTTATACATAGGACGTGTAGGACCCATACGGCTTAAATTGAAAGTTACTAAAAATCAATTTGGCTAACATGCTAAGTAGTAGATTGTCAGTATTTATAATAGGGATAAGTTTGTGTTAGAGTTACCTATTGACACAAAAACATACTAATATTTTATTATAAATACTGATTATTTATTTAAAATATTGACAATTTTTCTATTAATTAGTATAATTCTGACCACTTATATTACATACTAATATTTTATTATAAAAATTGATTTATAATATAGCTATTTTAAGATACATTTATGGCGAATCCAACGATGTGCAACATTAAATACAGTAAATATTTATTAAATACGGAGGAATTCATCAAACTTGACTATGACCGACTGTTCCGTCCTTTGTCGAACACCTAAAGGGTGACACAACCCTGACGCATGCACGACGCAAGCACGACGCGGAGGAGCTGTATCGTGGCTGGCTAGTTTGCCAGACTTGACTTTTGTTGACCTTCAAATACCTTAATGTTACACATCATTGGATTCGTCATGACAGCCGCTATCAGAAAATAAGTACCAAAACATAACATTCCATTTAAAAAAACAAACTTGACCTTTAAATCTCGGAAGCGACTAAACCTAGCAAAAAAAAAACTGACGTCATATTATACTCTCGAATTCTTCATGCAACTTTTGTTCTATAAACTTTTTTGCTACTATCATACTTGCGGAGCTATTTTGGTGACAAGAGTTAGTGAATCACCCTGTAGATTAAAAGTAGCCAAACAAAAATGTATTTATAAGAAATGTTTAATATATTTTATTAGTTTTAGTAAACGAAATTAATGGATTACCCGGAAAGTTCGTGCGGATTTATAAATATATATTTAATTTAACATTTTCCTTAAATTCAAACAATTTTTCTCAAAGTTAGCCAAAACTTTTTGGGCAACAATTGCCTATACCATATAGTTGCCCGAAAAGTTCATGCAGATTTTTAAAACAATATATTATACAGGGTCTTTCACTTAACTAGACCACTTTAAATATATCGCTTATTTTGTATGATAGAAAAAAATGTCAGAAGGAAAAAATATTCTATTCGAAGGCGCCAATATAGTGATGGGCCGAATTTTTTTCTGAAGGTCATTTTTTTGAAATTTCAAGGTCATCGTATTTTTTTTTTAAATGAGTCTGTATATTTTCAGTACAACAGTCTTATAGCTTACAACAAAACAAATCCAACGAGGTGCAATATGTTGACCTTCAAGTGACCTTTACCGAGAAAATTGTGAAATGTTTATCAGTAACTTCAGTACGCACTCGGAGAACGGTAAATAAGGAACAAATGCAAATCACGTGTAAGACATCATACAAGCAAAAAATTTTTTCATCTACGAGACAACATTTCATAATTGTCTTGGTAAAGGTCAGTTGAAGGTCAACATATTGCACATCATTGGATTCATTTTTTTATAAGCTATAAGAATATTGTAGTAAAAATATGCAGACCCATTTACAAAAACAATACGATGACCTTGAAATCTCGAAAAAATGACCTTCTGACATTTTTTTTTATAATAAGAAATAAGTGATATATTTAAGGTGGTCTAGTTAGATGAAAGACCCTGTATAATATATTGTTTTCAAAATCTGTATAACTTTTCGGGCAACCTAATCTATATTTGTTACGTCAGGATTTAAAAAAGAAATCGCGTTACTTTATTAATTATTTGTATACGTTGCTTCACTGTTTAATCTAATTTTCAGTTCCCTAAAGTTATAATGAGTACAATGATTCATATTTTTTAAAACTTTTGAAACTCTAGAAATTTACTGGTGAAGGTTTCATTGAAATTGGTTGTGCTGTTTTTATTTTAGATTATGAATATATAGAGCCTAAAGAATGTATCTTTTTCTGGTTTCACGTACATTCTTTTTTACTACTCTGCTTCTAAATGTTACAGCTCGTTACCTATGTTAGTCAGGAAGATTTAAGCTATACACCAATGATATTTTTTTTAAATAGGTTCAATAGTTTCTCAGATAACTTCAAACAATAAAATAAAAATTCTTTCTCTATATATTGTGCTTAAATTTTTAATGGCCAAACTTTGTCAGTATATTCTATGTATCTAAATAAACAAGTATTATAGATCATTTAAAACGTTATTAAAATGTTATGATAAAAAATATGGAATACAAAATGTGGTCATTAAAAATTGAAAGAAACTTTGCATAATATATTGTTATATATGAAATATAAAAAAAGAAACAATTTTTATATATATATGAATGATATAATTTTTAATTTGTAACTTATATATATTATACTTATATATATATATATATATAGTTGAAACAGGCGGTTCTACACATTTAAACAATGGATGTTTAAGACCATCTCTTCACGAATTTAAAGACAGTCCAAGTGTAAAACGCAGATCCAGACATGTTGCTCGTTTAAATATGGGTGAAGCTAAGGATGATATTCATGTTTGCATACTTTGTATGCGTGCCATTATGAATAATAAGGTATTACCTACAGATTTAACCTAAATATAAATATTCAAGTATCTGTCATTTATATATGATATTTTTGCAGTATGGTTTTAATATGGTTATACAACACAGAGAAGCAATTAATTGTATCGCACTTAGTTTAATGCATAAAAGTTTAAGGTAAATTTAAAAAGTAGCCAAATCAATCGATAGATACCATAATTTTATAAATATGATTTTATCAAAGGTTCTGTTATAATTAGTTTGTAAACATAATATTTTGTTTATATTTGCAGGACAAAAGCTTTGGTCTTGGAACTTCTTGCGGCGATTTGTTTAGTGAAAGGTGGTCATGAAATTATTTTATCGGCGTTCGATAATTTCAAAGAAATTTGTATGGAAAGGCGAAGATTTACTACGCTCATGACTTATTTTACGCAGTACGATAGTTTCCATATAGAATTCATGGTCGCCTGCATGCAGTTCGTGAATATAGTAGTTCATTCTGTGGAAGACATGAACTTTCGAGTACACCTGCAGTATGAATTCACAAAGTTAGGCCTCGATGAATATTTAGAGAAACTTAGACATACAGAAAGCGAAGATTTACAAGTTCGTATTTCTCATTCATTTTTTAACAAATATAACTTTAAAGGAGTGGTTCCTAATCTTTTTTACTTGTTTATGAATTGATAACGAATTTTCCTACGAAAAGAAGCTTTTTCTGGGGAAACGATTAGAACAAATGTAACGATAGGAACAAATGTAAGGTAATAAAAATTGCATTAAAGAAGTTAAATACAAACAAAAAACATCAAAAACAAATGTTAAGGCTTAATATATAGTATATTAGGTTGGCCAACAGGTCCTTGTTGTTTTTTTAAGTGAATAACAAACCACATAGATTTGTCATATATATACGAATAATATGCACTATTGGCTAAAAGTTTGGAACCATAACGTAGATTCAGAGAAAAAGAGTATTTATAAGAAAAAATGAATGCTTTCAGAGTAATCGAGGTACATTTATTATGAGTAGTATATTTTACATTTTGTATTATTTTTTTTTTATCAAGGAATGAGAATTTTTTTTTAAATTAAAGAGAAGTACTTTTATAAAAAAAACCGCCTTTATTTTTTATGACATACTGATATATTACGGACATCCTGACAATTCATTTTTCGAGTGTTTCTAATTTAATATTTTTCCATACTTGTAAAAGTTTTAATGATGTTTCATCAGTAAAGAAATTCATTACAAGCATTGTCCTAAACTGGATGTATAAACTATACAAGAGTATTAAGGACATAAGAAGATGCTAAAATCTCTGAAAACATAATTCAACTTGTTAATATTTGATATAATAACAATAGATTATTTCAAAAGTTATGAGTTTATTCGATTTTTATGGAAATCAACAAGTAATTTCAAACTTTTGGTCTGTGTGTAGCATGTATATATATAATATTATAGAATAATATATAAAATATATATTAGAATATATATAATAAAAATAAAAGTAAAAAATATAAAATAAACTTTATTAAACACTTAATCTCATAATTCCAAGTGCTATTGCTGATGAGTAACAAAAGTAGCGACTCCAAAAATAGAATGTGATAGCAATACTGCTTAACGCGTTGCTGACTGATTGCAAGTTATTTTTTCCTTCTCTCTTAGCAATGCGAAGTAACTTGTACATGTACATGCATTAGAATTGGCTTCTTTTGAACCAACAGCCTTACACAATTGTGAAGTGACGGCATTCAATTTATTACGATATTATTATTATCTCTATCATTGTTTAATTTTTTGTGCGCACTCCTAAAACATTAAAATGTACCTCCTGAAGATCCTATGTAGTATAGGTTGGGAACTACTACTCTAAGGATATATATTTTATTGGAAATAATAGAGTACATAATACTTGATCATTGTAGGTTCAAATCTCAGCTTATCTAGACAATGTATTTGATGTTGCTGCTTTAATGGAAGACAGCGAAACGAAGACTGCGGCATTAGAAAAAGTAGCTGAATTAGAAGATGAACTTGGTCATGTAAGTTAGAATTAGTTATTGTGACTTTACAAAATAACTTTATGATAAAACATTGAAATAGTTCATTTTTTATTCTGATTTCATTTTTATTTTATAGGCACACGATAGAATGGCCGAGTTAGAACGAGAGTCTTTAGCTAAATTAGCAGAATTAGAGACTGAATTAGGTGCATTGAAGATAGAATACATAGAAGTTTCAGAAGCGCGTAGAATAGCGGAGGAGGAACTCACTGCACTCAAACGACAAAAACAAGATTCTGCGCGTAGGCAAAGTGTTTTGGAAAATAAGATAATTGAATTGGAGACCCTTACTGGAACTCTCACGAAAAGTTCGTCAGGTAACGTCGAGCATGACTCTGTGAGATGGAATATTTTGATCTAAACATTTAAATATGTATCACCGGTAATATAATTGAGGTTTTAGGATAAAATTATACTATTTGAAGAACACGGATGAGGTGATGAAAAAAAAGTTTTCTTAAGATCATTTTTTACAAAATGCTCATTCATTAATGAAAAAGATATAGCCATGAATATTTAGTCAACTTTCGTACCATTCATCTATTCCTTCTATTATGTTTTTTTAACTTTAACCAAAGAAAACATATGGCTTATTATAGTTGTTTGAATTATCAGACATATTTTCAAAATATTTAACAAATGAATTACCTTTTACCATTGTACCTGAATACTTTTATATTTAAAAAGGTAAAATTCATGCAAAAAAGACATCGTAAGATTCATTTTATAAAAATATCAATGACCTCGAAATTTTTTAAAAGAGAAACCTTGAAAAAAGATTATCTTACCGCAACAAATACCCCCTTTCAAATAGTATAACTTTGCCTCAAGGACTTTTTTTCATAAAATCATGAATAACAGAGATATTTAGATGTTCCAATTTAAATGTTCCATTCTGTGTAGTTAACAAATCTCAGTCAATAGAAATTAGTAATGATTTTTGCTTGTTGAACAGCCAATATGCGAAATGGAAGTGCAGTGAGTCCCTTAAACAATCCTAATAATTTCGGTGCGGAGAATACTATATCATCTGGACTAAGTACAGAACAACTGTCAACGTCGGAAGAAGTTAATAATTTGACGCCTGCTCCACCTCCTCCACCCCCACCACCATGTCCACCACCACCACCTATGGCACCTCTTTCACCAGGCGATCACAAGTTACCACCACCTGCACCTGTACCACCACCACCAGCTGGCATGATGCAAGCACCTGATGGAGCAATGACAATTAAAAGAAAAGTATATATGCATTCGGTTCTTTGTAAATAATATTTTGAATTTAATATTCATCAAACCTATACCAAGTCACATACTTCATATATTAGGTTGCCTGGAAAGTTCATGTCGATTTTGAGAAAAATTGTATCTATATTAAAAATATCAGTCAGTTCGAACTTTTTGTGTAATCAAATATTTGTCAATACTAGCTCTAAATTACTTATAATTACTGAGATTCTGAAGCATCTAAATATTATAAATATCACAAATGATTTGATATCTGTAATCCTTATTGCGACATTGCCAAATAATTACTTTGTTTTGCATACTAGGTACAAACAAAGTACAAATTACCTACCCTCAATTGGATCGCATTAAAACCGAATCAAGTACGAGGCACTATCTTCAATGAATTGGATGATGATCGATTACATAATTACATAGACTTTTCCGATTTTGAAGAAAGATTCAAGATTGGTATGAGTGGGCATGTAGCTAATGGCAATAATGAATTGGATGGCCTACAAAGCTTTCCTAGTAAAAGATTTAAAAAACCTGAAAATGTGTCCCTTTTGGAACATACGAGATTGCGAAATATTGGTACACAAAAAACTTCATACACATGTATATATATATATATACATATATATTTAAGCTTTATACAGATACATGTACTTTTTTATATTGTAGCAATATCACGTAGAAAGATGGAGATGCCAGTGGAAAAGGTAATAATGGCCGTAAATGCTCTTGATTTGAAGGTACTTTCGCTTGAAAATGTAGAATTATTACAGCGCATGGTTCCAACTGATCAAGAGGTATGTAAGCTATAATTTTGAAGATAGATATTATTCTTAATGAAAATAACCAACTCTTTGTTTATATAGATAAAAGCTTACCGTGAATATATTATCGAAAAGAAGAACATAAATCTTTTAACCGAAGAGGATAAGTTTTTGATGCAATTAGGAAAGGTAGAAAGAATATCGACTAAGCTTTCAATTATGAATTATATAGGGAACTTTTTTGATAATTTACATCTTATTACACCACAAATACACGCTGTGATATCTGCATCAAGTACTGTGAAAGGTTCGAAGAAATTGAGAGCAGTTTTAGAAATCATTCTTGCTTTTGGAAACTATTTAAATAGTAGTAAACGTGGGCCTGCTTATGGATTTAAATTACAAAGTTTAGATACGTTATTAGACACAAAGTCTACAGATAAAAGGATGTGCCTTTTACATTACATTGTAGCAACTATACGTATCAAATTCCCAGAACTCATTAATTTCGATTCAGAACTCATGTATATTGATAAAGCTGCAACAGGTGCATAAACATCTTTTTTATATTACAATCAAAATATACTTGATTGTAATATATCATTCTTATTCAAATGACATTTTTCGTTATAGTTTCTCTTGAAAATATTATAACCGATGTTCATGAATTGGAAAAGGGCATGGATCTTGTAAGGAAAGAATTTGAACTGCGTGGCAAAGAAAAACATAATACGGTATTACGCGACTTTTTAAATAATTCCGAAGAAAAATTACGTCGATTGAAATCTGATGCTCGAGCTGCGGGTGAAGCTTTTAGAGAATGTGTTGAATATTTTGGCGAAAGTCCCAGACAAGCTGATGCAAATACCTTCTTTTCACTTCTTGTTAGATTCGCTAGATCTTTTAAGGTACTATACTTAATCTAACATATGACTATAACGCTGTTATAAACACGAATAATAAGATTACAGTAATATGAATATTTGTATCATTAACAGGCAGCGGATCAAGAAAATGAACAACGTCGTAGATTAGAAGCTGCTGCTGCGGAAGCTTTAAATACATCCGAGCAAGTAATTAAACGAAATAAATTAAATCAGAAGAAACAACAGGTGTGTTATATATCATATTCTTTTTATATACATTTTATGGATATAATTGGCTTAAAAAGGATATTAGTGACATTGTGCTATTGATTAGAAGTTTGGATAAATTATTACGATTATTAGGATACATAAAATAAAATTTATAATAATATTAGTATACTAATATTTTAATTTGCCATACAAACATATATATGTACACGCATATAAATTAGTCCATACTTTTATTAATAGCACATTTTACATCAAGGGTAGTACGCTTATAGTATCAATCAATAGACTTGTTTCGATCGAAACATTTTTAATAAATAATATAAATATTAGAAACATATACATAATTTTGTTCATATTGAATCTGCTTTTTTTGTTGCTTTGTTATTTAATTGTCTTAATACTAATACTATCTAATATTAATATGCTATCTTTCTCTAAACAAAAATATACTTATCATAAAAGAATCAAACTGTTTGCTATTACTACAGTTGATATTACAATGATCAATATATGTTATTATGGTGTTGCTATCTTTCTTATTTTTTTATTTTAGTTACATATTTTTTATTTAACTTTAATTTCTACGCGAATTGAGCATGCTCAAATTCAAAAAATAGTACAGAATCATCTCTTTATTGCAGGGCACGCTTTATGATTATGATATATTTACTTTAAAAAAAAATGTATTCTTAATATGTGTTAAGAATGGGAATGTATTCTTAACTTACTTTTCATTCCAACACAAGTGGATCTATCATTGAATGTCGTTTTATCTATGAAGAGTGTTACTGTTTTTAAGTATGCTTTTTATCACTTATATTGCCTTATAATTAAAGCTCAGACTTGAGAAATCTACTTTGAGTTGACATAGGATTTCATATTGAAAAATAAAAATAATTAAAAGATACAATTAAGTTTTATTTTGAAAAATATAAATGACTATTTATGTGGAATCAAGTACTTCCATTCAAAATAAAAAAGGCATTCGTGAGGAAGTTTACCGAAAGGCTCTGGGCAGCTAAAAGGGTAAAGCAGTCGCTCGGAAAGCAGGAAAACTCGGGTTCGAATCCCGGTCCAGTCAACCCAACGGTCCAATTTTTTCACGAATCCTACAATTATGAAGAAAATAATGTTTTATGCTATTTGTTATGTCATCTCTATATAAGTTTCACAATGTATGAGCATATTATCAAATTGGGGCTTTATTTATATTATATGCTATATCATGAATTATATTCCTTTGAAAATTTACTTACAGTCAGTTCACATTTTTCTATCACAAGTAACATCTAAATGCGGTGATTTGAATTTGCAATTTAACTATTTAGTCCTTGATAATTTATTATTAAGCAAATGATATTTAACATTGTAATAAAAAGTTTGGAAAGATTGAAAAAAAATTTAAATTAATACTAGGCAAATTTAAAAGTAAATTTTAAAAAGTGTTAATAACTTTACTGCATGTTGTGAAATAGCATGATTACTACGGGGAGAATTAATAATTTTATCAATTGACATCGTTTTATGAGTGTTCTTGTAGTCTTTTCCATTTTTACCTTTTCAAACAGAAAATGTATATATATATATATATAACAGAATCTGATAACTTATTTGTTACATATTTATTTGGATTTAAAGTCACCGAAATTTTGCTGTAACTCGAACAAGACTCTGTTGCACCGGCATCTTAATGAACTCAGAAGGAGGTCAGAACATAACAATACAGAAACAATTCACAACGTGTAAGTCCATCCTAACTCACTGCCTATCCTTAAGATTCCTTCTGATTCGGAATAGCAACTTTTGATTACCAAATAAATAAAAATAAAGTCTATTAACGAAATCATACAATTAACAACTATTTACAACAATCTGTTTGTATTTGTTAGCATATGGTAATATAATTAATTAAAAAAAGAAATAGTAGAAAAAGTAATATAACATAATTAAAACATATTCTAGCATTTAAATGCTTAATATTGTTTATCTTTATACATTTAGTACTGATTATGTTGTTTTATTAAATTACAAGCTTTCATAAATATGACAATGAATTTATAATTAGAAGTTTCATAAATTTGTCAGGAGGAGTCTTAACCAACAGTATATCCGCAATACTAAAATTTTTACAAAGTGAGCATAACTGATACACCATGCTTACCATGTAAGAGTTTTATTCGTGTATTTGGTCATTAAAAATTTAACATTGCGTTATCACATATATTGCTCCTTTAAAATGAACAAAATGTATTTACAAAATAATCTATTTACATAAACAATATTACATTATCCTATTTTACATATAAGCATACAAATATTATTTGCAAAATAACAGCTCCTATTCGGAAATAATATTTTATATAAATAACATATTTTATAAGGCATACTAGAAAGCATTTCAATCTTCTGATAAAACGCTGTAAAATATAATTTAGTAACGGATGAAGATAGGCAATGATTAATACAAAATGAAATTTAATTTTTTTGTATATTTAATTTCTATAGATTCGGAATATCAAATATTAAAGTGTAGGCTTGTATGACATATATTTATTGATATTATAACTTTATATCTATTTTTTGTAATATACTATTTTACCATTATTAGAATTACGTGAATTTCAATATCATATGTGTATATAGAATTGGCTAGATTATTTTCCTACAAAAAAAGTAGAAAAAACGTTGTGCAAGCTCGAACGTGCTAGCCTATTCAAAGATGATGACGCTTGGAGTCTATTAAAAAAAGGAATTGTAAACAAAAAATTAACTGTTTTTACGGGGAATTCAAACGACGCGCATCGCAACCATTTAGTTATAAATTTGTATTTAATTATTTATTTTCGTTAATTTTCTTTATACTTTCGTTCAACTATTTTTTTATATTTTATTTATTATGTTTAATTTTCGACAACCTTCGATTCCATTAACTGTTATTCCAACAAAATTGGGAATTGCTCTAGGATTGAAGGTAAAAATTGTCGAAAATTGTTCTAACAGTTCAAATAAAGAGTAATGAGAATGTGAGCAAATCACGTGCAAAGGACCATGTATGGTAAACGATTGCTGTAGGATTCCGCAAAGTTGTTCGCTAATTTCGAGTAAGCATTGAAGATGTGATCGAAAGTAAAAAGAACGCTAAAAAACAAATTTTCTAAGAAATATTTCCGACTTCTCGATGATCATGACGAATGACAAAAAGATGTACAAGATTATAAAAATCTTTGATAAAGACGTTATTGCGATTCTAAATTCCACAAATGATCTTCATTTAATCTGTTTGACATTGTATGTAAAATTAAATGCCCCTAGGTTCGAACCCTTAGAAATTTCGTTCAACATTCAATTACATATAGATGCAAGTATGCATGGACTAAATGCGATCCTGCTTTAGAAAAATGTCGAAGATGAGAGATAATTCACCCTATCCATTACGTTATTTGGAAGACGATGCCAATGAAAAATGCATATCAATAGAAGAAGAGTAGTGTGTAAAAGTTTAGGGTCATCCTATTTTTTTCAGTTAATTGATAGAATATTTAATTTTTCCTCTTATTAGTCGTTTCAAATATTTAAGGGATCTGGAATATGGATAATAAACATGAAATATTATATTTCTTTATATGGCGTATTTTTTACATACTATGTGAAATCAGTTTCGTCGATGTGCAAAAGTATTAGGCCACGACTTCGTACGTATGTTTTGTTTGCGTTTTCTTCCGTGTTAATTTCAAAATATGCTTTACAATAAAAAATCTGTTTTATTTCTTTCACGAAGCCAAAACATACGAATATTCAGGTCTGTAAAATTGTGATAAAATTTTCTTCAAAAGGAAAGATTTCTCATGATATTGCGATGACTTTATCAATTGAAAAAAGTACAGTTAATCGTATTATTGTTAAATATAAATTAATAAATTCGTTATGTTATAAAAATTGGAGTGGTAGACTGCGAAAAACTTCGAAACGTGTCGACAAAATTATAAAAAGGAAGTGTGCAGTAGATCCGCGACAAACTGCAATAGATATTTCACAGGAATTACGAAGCGAAAATCTTACTGTCGTTAGTCGGAGTACAGTATTTTGAAGTCTAAAGGATTGGATATATTGATGTAAAAAAAAATACTAATTAATAAAAAGAATAAGAAGGCCAGAATAAATTTCGCGAAAAAAATATCAGCATCAGATTGGCAGAAAGTGTTTTTTTTCGACGAAACCAAATTTCAATTATTTGGAAGTAACAGTTGGAAGTACATAAGACGTTTAACAGGTATCAGATATAATGTAAGATAACAAATTCCTATCGTAAAACACGGGGGTGGGAATATTAACAAAAAAATAGAATGGTCTAAAACTTTTGCACGCCACTGTACATATAAAATATTTTATTAAAAAATGTTTTTGACCTTTATTAAGAGGATGGTACAAAATAAAAATAAACATATTGTTTCTATCATACGGATTGTGAACTTTTACAAAACTAGGCTAGTACTGGCATCGAGTTCATGCTCAACGGAGCTGGTTATTTGCAAGCGTCAAATTTTTCCATGAGTGAGAAATAAAGTGTTAAGAAAATCATTGAAAATGTTAAAACAGTAGATGAAACAGATTTAAAAATAAAACATGGAATATTGCACAAAATTTAAGATAGATGTAATGTAGATGTTATATCGAGGATGATGTAAAATGAAATAATTCATCAAATCCATGGAAGAGTACAATTTGTTTGAAAAAAACCAGAATATTAGCTATCGTGAGAATTCTGGTTTTCGCAAATCTGTAATCGGATACAACGTGTCATTGACAATTGCATGAGTTATGTATATTATAGCGGTAAATAAGAAGGGAAAGAACAAAGACTTTCTTAATTTCACCGACAAAAGAAATACACTACTGGATATACACCACACCAATTATCTAGAGTTGATGCTTTCGATGGGCAAAAATTACAAACATCTATTGATTGTCATAGATGCATTTACAAATTTGTATAGCTATATAAAATAAAGTCAATGTCAGCTACTAAAGTAATCAAGATATCGTATCGGAGATATTATGGTGATTTAAAAAACAAAGTTTAGTCCAGGTTAGAAGTTCTACAAAAAATTCCGTGATCCGAACAGAATGGTAACAGTGGTAACAGTGGTAATTGTGAAATAATTGTTACAAAGTTAAATAAATCGGTGAATACTAAGGACCACTGTCAACAAGCACATCAGCAGATAATATAAAATTGTGATTGCAACCGTTGGAGTGCTAATATGAAACGAACTCTGAAAGAGATAAGAAAAATGAGGCAGAGAAATTTAATGACCAGCGACCAGCTTGTTCTTCATCAGTTGTTAAAATAAGCGAAGGCCTCAGTGGAGATTAATATCAAGAAAGGATATTAACACAGAATGACTGAGTGTAAAATGAGCCAAATTATTAAAATATAGAAAAAACGAATAGAAAAGAGACAATGCATCAAGTCTATAAAAAAAGAAGAAAAGAACTGTAAACAAAATAATTAATAATTTTCATAGGGAATTTAGACGACACGCATCACAATTCATTGAGTTGTAAATTTTGTATTTAATTATTTATTTTCATTAGTTTTCTTTATTCTTTCGTTTCATTATTTCTTTATATTTTATTCATTATACTTAACTACGATTCCATTAATTGTCATTTCGACATACATATATAAAATACTTTCATTATTAATAAAATTACTCATAGCTTACCAAAATGTCATCCTAGCTGTATGCCTGCTTCTCACAATTATAAGCATATTTTCATACTCTTATACATATATATTTATTTATATATATATATATACTAAATGTTTATCATTAACAAAATTGAAGAGATGCATTAGCATGTCACAGCTTGCATTCATGTTGCTTGAGAGAAATTCTCTATTACTTTCTTTCCTTGGAAGTATCATAACTTTATTGATTTAAATAGAATTTCAGAATAAATATTTCTTCTTGACATCGTATTATATTTTATAGGTTTTTATACAGTATTATACATGAGAATCTGAATTATAATTTTAAGATCATGATAATTATTTGAAAAGTAATTATAAATTGATTTATAACAATCATTTGTAACATTCATTTATTTTTCATCACTCTAGGATGCTGTCATAAATGAACTCAAGAATAAAACCAGGCTGGTTCAAGAGAAGAAACTTTTACAGCAAGATGAAGTGTATAATGGTGCTCTAGAAGATATACTTCTTGGTCTTAGATCAGAACCATATCGTAGAGCAGATGCTGTAAGACGTAGTCAACGTAGACGAATTGATAATCACAGACTTTCTCGCACTGCCGAAGAACTTGAATTTTAAGTTAGAATAGGATATAGATCAGATATTTAATAAGTCTTATCTATTAAAAATAATCTAACTGTTTAAAGAATACTTCAATTTTCTAGCAGATAATTTTTTGTAAACATACTAGGCTGAAAATATATAATATTCAAAAATTTAGTAAATAATTACACACAAATCAATTTAATGAATAACGAAATGTATTTCTTAATAGATAAATTTTTGATATGTGTTTTCTAACGCCTCATGATACTGATATTGAAAATAATTTTTATATGAATATACCAACTATTTGTAATAAGTTTGAAGCACAATATTTGAATCATATTATATATTTAAAATTCAATGGTTTATCTGAAAGTGGGGGTACTATTTTCAATTTTGTTTATAAATGTTCTTATGCATAAATGATATTTATGCTCATACGCCTTTATATTATTCATTAAAGACATGGAAACATAATTTTTTATAAAACATATACTATAATTTTTGAAATTAGAGGAGTTGCGAAGCACTTTATTCCAGCGAAATTACAAATAGTATATATAATTTAATACCTAAAAGATGTGTTAATTATTATACAAAGTCTTATAATAAGTAAAAAGTAAGACATACACCATCAAAGAAGGAAAAAATTATGAAATAGACATCTTGTAATTTCTTGACCCTGATGTAACAGCGAAGAATGATATTACTGCCAAATTCTTCTAATGAAAAAAGAAAAAAATTCTACAATTGTATACATATATAAAAAAGTTCATTCTTATTAATTATTGGTTACTATTATATATATCATGCATTTAAATTTTCCTATGGATAAATGGCATTTAATTCTACCAATTATTTAACGATTTATTACACATTGGAATTAATGATACATACTTATAAGATTACAAACCAAAAGTATTTATTGTTCTTTTTATATATATTTCATTGTGTGCAACTAATGACTACTTTTTTGACAACATTCCACAGATTACACTAGAACAGTGTTTTATTAGTCATATTATAAGGCTCGTATGCAGGTCTATTCTGTGATTATAAAAGTGTAATGTGGTATGTTTATAGTTTTCCATTGTGGAATATTAAAAATATACCTACGCATATATATAGAGTGTTGAATTAATCAGTGGTTGTTTTGAGATTACAAGAAAATTATTTTGTTGTCTTATCTTTCTAAGATAAGACTGAAAAAAATTCATATTTTAGAATGTAATATTACTGAAACAAAGATAGTGATTTAGATATCATTGGACTTTTTTATGCATATAGATGCTATTTTTGTACTATATGAAAAAGAATGGCTGGTATGACATCTATTACATTACATTCCTTTGAAATCACATACCATACTTGAGTTATTTATAGCGTAATAAAAGTATAGCCATATACATTGTACTTTACAAGCATGTCTGATGATATATTTATTCATTCAAAGTTTTTCTTTTTTCTTAAACAAACTTTCTTAAACGGACAATATTTGCAATTTTGATATATACATAATTTTTAGAAACTATATTGAATTGAATATATATCTATAAAGATATAAATAATATCACTTAACATCAATCAAGATAGTCACATATATTTAAAACTATGTCTATAATGCAATACTATATTCACTTTTTATATGTTTTGGATATATAGTATTAGGAGGAAAACAAAATGTGTAAATAATGTTGTAATATATGAAACATTTCATTATAAAATAATGTAATTATTATTGCTTAAGCAACCAATGTGATGTTTACGTAAAATATTCGTACATTACATGTGCTCTACTCTCTCTCTCTCTTCTTGTCGATATTGTAATACTTGAGATATAGTATGTCGAAATTGGATTATATGATTTTTGAATAATTATTTATAAATATTTTGTATTGTTTGTTTTGCTCGAAATTGTACGCATTTAAGTGTGTTTCTATTTGGATCATTATAAAAAAATTAACATATAATTTATATGACTATCGATGATTCATGACATATGACATCGATTAATAATACATATCGTTCTGAATTTGTTAAATTTTTGTTATTGTTAAACATACCTACATGTATCATACACGTATTTGTACACGAAAGAACTTAAAAAGCTGTAAATTAAAAGTTTAATTAAAAGTTCACATTTGATATGTAGATCCTGTCTAGTCATTGTTTGTATTTTATGTAAATAGGATTTTTATTATCCTACAAAAGACAAAAAAATATTTTTTATTAACACATTAATTAAATATGAATAATAATTTTGATAGGACAGGATCGAAAAGAATTCCATAAAAAATTAATAACAAAAAATAATTTTACATCTAAAAACGCAAGGCTACTTTCTTATGTAATATATGTTATTATCGTTTTTTTTTCATTGTGATACATATATTATATATTGTAGTATAAATTAATAAAGAAAAGACTACTACAGAAATTAAATAATTATTCGAATATACAAATATCTCAAGAATTAAGATTTGAATAGAATAATAATATTATTAGTAAAACGAGTAAATTATACAGAATGATTAATTATTAATCTAAAATAAAATAATTCATTACTTCGCGTGAACAATTCTTTTAATGCGGTTTGACATTATATAGACTTTTATAAAATTTTGTTATATATTTCAAGATTTTATTATAAATAAATTTAATTATTCAAATATCTTTTATAAATATATTAAAACTAATACTACAATGAGTATGTAAAAATGATAATTTGAATGAATGTAAGATTTTAATTTGTTTCATATAAACTATCGATTAATTAAAATATAAAAATAAAACAAATTATTATGCTTGAATTATTAATTGGGATTAATCTGACATTAAAAACTAAGATTGATTTAATGAGATGACAGAAGTAATATCTAAACTTATATTTATTATTTATGCATTTAGTTTACATTATTACAAAGATTTGTGTAAGGTGATTTTATATACAAATATACAGTATACAAAAGGCACAATGTATCTACATACTTCAGACCATGTATAATAAAATGCAAATGAAATAACAAGATAAAACTTTCATATGCAAGTGAGTTTAAATAATAGATAGAAGAATATCACATTATTCAGAGAAAAGATAATAAACTTATCGACATTAGCTAATAACTGTATGCTCCTTGAAGCTATTCTACAAGAAAATAATTCTATTTTTCTTAATCCATCTATAAAAGTCACTTTTCAGTAGCGCAATATAGTATCTATTCATTGGATATCTCAAATATCGTTCTATATATGTAAACTGGAGGTAATTAAAAAATTATATACATGAATATTAAAAATTATAAAATAATTGTGCATATTTTATAAATGCATTCGCAAATTTTAATTTTAATATCTAATTTCTTTAATTTTACTAATTATTGAGAAGTATTCAAAGTATGCAACAAATTTAAGATATTTTATATTATTTTATAGTCTAAAAATAGGAGGACACTTTGCTTACTATAATAATAAATATGTACATAAATAAAATATAAAAATTACGGCTGCACTAAAGCAATATTTGAATGATTAGTGTTATATATATATAATAATTAGTGTTATATATATATATATATATTCAAAAATGATCATTTAGATGCATTCTTAATGATATTTAATAGTAGACGTTATAAACAAATAAAATTTAGCACTATATGTGCTTTCATTTGGTTTCATTTAAAAGTATACGTTAATGAAAAAATTAACTGAATATAATATATAAAAAGTAAATTTTTTGATTTATAATTATAAAATTCATATAAAAATTACATATTTTCGTTATAAATTGAATTAAAAGTTTACTATACAATTATTAAACCAAGTGCATAATTTATTCCAATGGAAATTCTGTAAATAGATTCATATGTATCGAATATAAGCATTAATTATATTTATAAGCTAATCTAAAGGGGATAAATATATCACCTGTATGTGCAAGAAAAATTATATGATTACGAAATAATCACGACTTCTGTTTTGTTAATATATTTTTTTTCTATTTAATCAATATAAATTTCGTTCAAATTTACAATATTCTTGAAACTAATGAAGATGAACGAAAAACATTTGATTAATTTAAAAAAAAAATAACAAAAAAATTAAGATTGTTATTCCGAAAAGATTTAATTTAGAATTTATCTTATTCTTCTTGTGTCCAGGCGATATGCAAATGCAAGGCAATAAATATCCAATGAAAGATATTACAATAATTTCTTTCCTGACACAAGCTTATGAAATTGTATTACTTATACCTTATATGTGTGTTTGTTGAACGAAAATTCATTTTCTTTCTTTTGTAAAATAATCGACATTTGCTCATGCATTTTTTTTTCTTATTTTTTCATTTAAAATAGAATGAATATTGCTATCTATAAAGTTAAAATAATATTGGAATCAGTTTTTAATGGTAATCAATAAATATTTGTCAATCACACATAAAGACATTTTTTACTACTAAGGGCAGCATTTTTTGTTTTTGTTAAAATTTAATAGAAATTTGTATATTTTAATTTAAAAAATTATACAATTCTTGGAAGTTGTCTGTTATATTATAATTATAATTATATATATATATATATATATATAGTGGAAGTTTATAAAGATATTTAGTCAAGATTGCGATTTCCTTCAAAATAGTTTTATAAAAATGTCAGGCGACCTTTATAAAAGTATAAATCAATAATTTGTTTCATTATTCATTTATAATAAGTACAAATAGTATAAAATCGTACCATAGAACTGTCTCAGAAAGAGTAACTCTGGAGACAATTGTAATGTACTACAAGTAAAAAATATAAATTTAGCAATCTTATAAGGCATTAAATGACTTGAATTTTATAAAATTTTTAGGAATGTATAATTACTTAAAAAACATTATTAATTACTACACTCTTAATTTTGTTTTTGCATGATGTAAGTATATAAATTTCATATGATTCCAAGAGTGAATTTTGATCATTGATTTAGTTTAAATAAAAATTATACTATTACATGTGTGTTGTTATTAATAGTAAAGAATAGTAAATATTTAAAGTATATTTTTCTATTTTCTATTTGATAATTTTCATTATACTTGATAAGAAGAACCAAGATTTTTATGTAATAGACAATCAGACTAAATACTGGAAATAACTGCTCTTTCACATTTTTGAATTATATTTCCAAAAATATTTCATACAAAAAACTTATAAGATAACAATATAATATATTCATCTCCCCCCTACATAGATTTATAATATTATAATTTACAATTAAACTTATATAAACCAAGTTATATGGAATTTTATCTCTTTCATTTTATACTATAGCAGTCTTTGGTTTCATCAGCATCATTACATAAAATCCTTGGAGTGCAATAAAATCTGCAGTATCAAATGAAATTATTGCTTCGATGAAAATGTGTATACTTATTTCTGATATAAAGATTTTTACAAAGATTCTTGAGTAATAGGAATCTCAAGCCACATATCAAAATTGTTTTGTCTTAATATACAAATTCCATGAATATATACAAAAAGGAAAAATGATGTATTATTTGTAGAAAACGATTTGTAAAGATTTTCTAAAACATACTATCTGTTATATTCTTCATTTTAGGCAGTTCAATATTTTTATTATTATTCTTTTCACTGAAAATTATTTTATGCATTTGATAACTTAAATTTATAATCGGATTATTTTATATAATATATAAAATGTATATTAATAGATAAATATAATATAGTTAAATTATATCAAATACAGTTTAGATAATATTATTCGTATAAACTTGTACTCGAGAGTGTTTAGAAACCAAAGACAACCGTTCCAATCACAGTTTTTAAAAAAAATATTATCAATACTGATTATCTTTAAAAAACTTTTCAATGAGTACAATAGGATGTAAAATATGAAATTGCAATTGATTATCAGTCTAGATTTGCTTATTTTGATTTTACTCATTAATTTATAAAATAGTTGGTAATTGAAGGATAAGCATCTAGAATAGACGATAATATAAGATCATAAATATAAAGATTATAATATTTATATATAAAAAATAAAAACATTTTAAATTTAACATAGTAAAGTTTAATAAGCAAATCTTCATTTCCTCATGAACTTTTCACATAATTAGTATTTATCATAATTGAAATAAAATTTTACCTTTGCGATTTGCATCACTTTTATCAACTTTATATTTCAAATGTTTAATACAGTATATATATACTTTACCTCCAAATTTGATCATATATTACATCCCATATGAAATTTTCTTAAAATGCAATGTAATTCTTTCTATAAAAATTAAAATACTTCAATTATATTATGATTTTGATAACTTCAGATTATAAATAATAATCAGTACATATTTTATCATAGTTAGAAACAAATGAGTTAATATATTAACGTTTGAACACAAGTGGTTAGTCTCATTTGGTTCATATGGCATGGGGCTAATATTTGGTTTACTCTCTACTTAATGTAGTGATCATTTTAACAAAGATAATTAGTCTAAAGTATAAATAAGTTATATTAATGCCAGAAACAAATTTGTCTGTCTAGATAATATCTTTAGCACACTTAGCAGCACGAGATAGCAACAAGCTAAATTTCTGTAGAGTATATTAATATATGTACCGAATGAAATGTAATTTTCTCATCTAAAAAATGTCTATATTAAACTTTATAATTTATGTAACGTATAAACGTCCTTATTTACAAAATTATTTTTTCGATTTTTAAAGATATAAAAATAATTATCGATAGATATAATGCACAAGAAGTTGAATACCTACTTGCCACATTTTTTGACAATTTTGTCTAAATTGTCCAAATTAAACTTGTTAAATTATATAATACCAAAAATCTAGTTATTTACAAAATTGTTTAGGTTTTTAAAGATGTTATAAAAATAATTATCAATAAATACAATGCATAAGAAGTTGAATATCAGTTTGACATATTTTCAGACAAGATATTACTTGTTTTTTTAATACAGATCAGTTGTACGTGTGCTTAATTTGACGTAATTGATATAGTAATAAATAATATGGCTTATATCAACGAATATTGTCCTGCAAGAATGTAAACTCTTCTAACTGCCAATGCGAGCAATCGTAATGCTATAGATTGGCCTTTTTTATACAATTAATACTAGTACTGTATACATACCTTTTAACCATTAATAACTGCTCCTTCCATTCTTACTTTACATTATTGGAGCATTAAAGACTCCAAATTGCGATGCAAAATAGTATCCTTTACTGCATTAAAAACAACTTTAATATTTTCTGTATCAACTGCAGTGGTAAAGTGATGGAATAAAGGCTTTCTTGGATCCTTTTTGACAGATATAAACATTTCCAATATAAAATTCTGTACATCCTTCATGGAATGTGAATCGCCAGTAAATTGTGGAAAATACCAGCGAACATTGGTATCATTCGATCTTACTTTTCTATCCAAGAGATCAGTTTTATTTAGAAACAAAATTATTGAAACTCCACCAAATGTCATATTATTTACTATTGTATCAAAGATATTTCTTGATTCTTCTAATCTATTAGTTTCCCTAAAATTACGAATAAAATAAATTTACTACCTTTTTTACAAAAAAAATTTCACGATATCTAGATATTTAACTGTATTGTTTATTACTTATTTTCTGCTATGGTCTGATCAAACTCTGAAGAAGATACAAGAAATAATATAGAGGTCACACAGTCAAAACATTGATACCACTTTTTTCTTTGAGATCTCTGTCCACCAACATCAACAAAGAGAAATGGAATATTGTTTATTGGTATTACAAATTCAGAAATTCCTTTCGTAGCCTTTCTACAGTGTAAAATATCCTGATGCGTAGGAGCATAATCCTACGAAATAAGATAGAAGTCAGTAAAATATAATAAGATTCTAATTTATGGATTTTTTGTTGTTGCATCTTATGAAATAATGATATTGCATACGGAGAAAGAATATTTATTAATGAAATATTACATTACCACTTTGGCAATCCTATCGAGGTTATCTAGAAAATATTGGACTGAATCGCTCTGGAAATTGAAGATTGTTTTATTCATTATTCATTAAATACATTTAACTACTTATAAAATATTATTTTTAGCTAGTATATAAAATCATTTATAAAGATTATTTAAAAATATTATCTTACTAATTGAAATTCTCTTCTTCTATCAAATGCTTTTTTTATAGACGCATCCGTCCATAAACTTTGTAAAGCTGGTACGTAGTGAAGAAACAATCTAGTATCTAAATCATTGTATTTTCAAATTTCAATAATTGATATCCAATATCATAATTTTTTTGATTTTCCCAAGGTATATTCAGCTTATCTCTTGCATCTAACAGTACTTTCATTCCTTTGATTATGTTTTTATAGATTATATGTTGATACTCTTTAATTAATTCAGGCTGAAAAATAAAAAATATTTTAATGACTTTCAAATGTTTTAACCATTAGTAGAATAGACTACGTTTATTGTGGCAAATATTAGATAAATAATAACACTTCTATAGTCAATGTATTCTAATCGCTCAATCATATGGTTCAGGTTGATATACATGAATTTAATCAAAATGAAATAGTTCAGATATAAGAATCATGACACTACATAGTATAATTAGAGGAGATAGGTGAGATAAGTAAATTGAACAAGATGTAATTAAAAAAAAAAAGAGAATTTTGCCATAAAAAACACAAAGATAATAAGGAAATGTAAAACTGGTGTGTCAGTAAGTAATATACAATCCTTCTTCTATTTCGAAAATCTTATTAAAATGAAATTGATCAGATAATAATGCGTAATAACTCGGACACGTAACCATTCGTCATACCTCAAATTTGATTCCATGTATAATTCGCATCTGTTTAAGGAATGTTGATTTTCCACTTTCTCCAGCACCAAGTAACAAAAGTTTAACCTGTCTACGAAATGTTTGCCGATCTTTCTCCAACATCCGGTCGATTTCTTGGCTTTTGTATCGTTGCTCGATTTCCTCGGGGCTAAACTTGAATCGTAGACAACAAGTGCACGACCACGTTAGTGATCCCGCCATCTTACTATCCTTCTTTCACACCATGGACACGTTTAACAAACTTTTATTATCTTTTTTTCTTCTAATAATTCTTTCTCTTTCGTTAAATAAAGAAATGTCTTCCTCAATTTATTCCAACTTGGTCAAAGTCACGAACACACTATATTATTATGTATACTGACACACACTTATACTCCGCGCGCGTCCTCCGTCTACTCACCGCCGCAGCCGCAGCCGCAGCCGCAGCCTCCACCCCCCCCTCGCCGTCAATACGAATATACACGAGGTAGTACGAGGTTAGAATGACTACTCGAAAGAAGCAACCTGTTTTCTCAATCATATTCCTCGTTCGACCTATTTTACGCCTTATTTCTAATCATTACAAATCATCTCGATAATTATGTTATTAGAATAAATAATGTAAATTGGAAATATGTACTATTCGAAGAATCGAAATAATTAGAAATCAGAAGCAGTCTTTTTTTATTATACAGAGTGTAACTATACAAAATATTACTACTAATGAAAATGATTCTTTGTTATAGACAGAGAGAAGAAGAAGAAAACAGCTGAACAATAAAATCAAATTAACAATAATGAAATATGTAATTGTGTGTTGTTAAGTTTTGCTTTTATATGAATTTAAAGAATTTGGCTATTGGGTATATCCGCTTACCTTACTGTTGTGATTAGAAAGAGGTTTATTTACCAGTATTCAAGTCCTAATGATGGATAGGAATTTTTTAAGTTATACTTCATTTGGCGCGTCAGGGCAAAATGATGGGAGTGAATTTTCATGATGCGCGCGTTATATGACTCGGCCTCTAAGCATCTAGGGCTGCCGAGCGGCTAGTGTACTTATCACCATAGGTAGACTAAACATCTTCGATGCCCGGTTGCTGCGGTCTAAGACAAAGGATGACGCAATTGGAATGCGATAAGAAGCACAAGGAAAGTACTTACCATTACTGCTCTCGCACCGGCGACAAGTCACTCTCTGTCGGGCATCCAACCTGTAAGGACGTGTGAATAAATAAGAAGTATTTTAATCAACGCCTTTTAGTTCGATTATTTACCTACTTACCCGAAGCAAATAAATTATTCGTTATTACTTACGTGTGTGTGTGAATTCATACTTCGGCACCGTACATAACTCGCGTACAATGTCGCACAGCGACATGAAATTAACAGCATGAAGTAAGTCGATAAATCTTTTAATTTAGTGTGGACTGATATCTCTATATTCAAGATATTTATTCTGGTATTTCTATAATATATACACAACACGAGTTTTATATTAATACAAATAAAAATTATTTATTCATGTGTTTTTAATTATAACATACGGTGGTGATTGATATTAAAAAACTGTAAATATCTTCAAAAACATTGATTGTTTGTAAATATTAGTATAATAAAAGTTATTTTTATAATCCTTTTTAAACAATTTTTGTATCATTGAGGTTAACGGAGGTATATATTATTTGATTACATTATTCATAAAAAAATTGTCAACGGCCACGGCGCGGTGACAGCACTAGTTCCTGCTTGATTAAGTCAAGCAGCGCTAAGTACGATTAGTACTTGGATGGTTGAACCGCTTGAGATAACCGATGTGCCAAGACTCTCCGCCTAGTTAACATCTAGTGTTGGTTCCAAGCCCAGATAAAAAGGAGAAGGTTCGAGAAGTGCGGCTAGAAATCTACCCTCGGTAAAAACAATAAATTACTTCTAGAAATAGCAATAATAAAAGCTATTAAAACAGGACGATAAAGTCCTAATAAAAAGAGGAAGAAAAGAAAGAAGATAAATTATTATTTATATTTATTATTTATTAAATAATAAATATAAATAATAATCAATCAGTGTGTGTTCATAAAAATTTATATTTAATAAATAAATAAATAATTTATTTGGATTGTATTTGGTATATTTATTGTTTATATGTACGAATGTATAGAAAATAAACTAATTTTTTATGAGTGTGAATTTTGCAGACAAATTTTAAAAAATTGATTCTGATCCACGTAAAGTAACTTAAAAAAAAAATGTTAATGAAAAAAAATATACGTATCTATATATGAGAATTTTGAACACGTGCTTTTTTAACAATTTCAAAATTATATTTTTAATATGAGTATTTTATTTTCTCAATTTGTCTGCTGTCTGCATAATTCATATTCGTAATTTTCTAAACTTTTTATATTAACATTAAATACTGAGTGTTTGTTATAATTTTTTAAATATAATTATTTGTTATTTTGTTTTGTTAAACCAAATAAGTATAACTTCTTACGTGCGTACATAATTTTTTTATGAGAATTTTTCTGTTCTTTAGTCTATTGAGTTAAAACATTTTTATTTTCATTGCTTATTATATAAACGACAATGATTTATTTAAATCTTTTGTATTAGTTTCTAAACCATCTTACTAATGATTTTTATAATATTAACAAAATGCTAGCTTCTGTTTGATTGATAAAACGGAGCGCAGCTATAGATAATAAACTGTTTGAGGAAATTTTTTTCTTATTATAGAGAACACCTCCACACATTTTAAACATAATCCGCGAGGGTCGCCCCGTAAAAATGTACTTATTTGGTGGAATGACCTATATATAATATATATATATATATATAAATATATTTTATAAATATATATAGCGTGACCAGGTAAAAAGGGGGAGGATTGGAAGTATGAGAAGATAAGCTACTAATTATTATTATTTATTTATTTAACAAAAAAAAAGAAAGGAAACATTTTCAATCGATTGATATATTACATGTATATATATATATATATAAGAAAGAATAAAAAAAAGAAAAAGAAAATGTCAAAATATAAATATCAGTTCACACTAAATATTAGGAAGATATATCGAATTACTTTATGCGTCAACGGCCATGGTGCTGTGATAGTACTAGTTCCCGCTGGGACTTCTCCTGGAACCGTCGAGGCGAGTGGATCGTGCCGGAGTGCGTACGTGATTGAAGTTCGACGCGAATTTTCACGGTTAGTGCAAAAACCGGATCAACGAGTGCTATATCAAGAAACAAATTATCAGAAAAAGCAAAGAAAACATTATACGAAGCATCGATAATTACTTTCGATTAACATGTCAGCCTCCCACAGAGGAGGCGGCAGTAACGGATTTCTATATATATAGTAGCAAAATTGACTGTGATAAAACTGAAATGGAGACACAGGGAAATACAATGGCCAAAAAACGCGCTCGCTTGAATCCGAAATCTAAAATACCCGTGAAGAGAGATAGACAGGGGGAAAAAACATACGAAGACACCGATAAACGAAAAACTCAGAGTGTAAACGAAGAAAGTACTGACCTTTGGCGTTCAATAATGCAGAAAAAAATTGACGATCTTTCGGAGACCATCAAAGACCTAAAAAAAGTGAACGAAGAATTAAAGAACGAGAACGAAAAATTGAAGAAAACTAAAAAGGAAGGAATAAGCTCCACGCCGGCTTCAATATAATTTCTGAGTCGAGCAGCCGCGTAAATCATTAGATGATATAAAGCTTACAAGGGGACCTTACACTGGGACCCCCACGATCTTAACGTGCTTTGGTATATTAGTAGTATCTTTTAGGGTGTTATCGTGGTAAAGGGTTTTTCAAAATGCGCAGTCGTTTTTGAGAAAAAGGTTTTAAAGTTTTGACTTTTGTGTATATATTTATATTATTTTAATTTCAACCGTGTATCACAGTGACGCGATAGCGTCAAAGGTAGCGTCTCGCTTCTCGCGCGGTAGTCAGTGTCGATCCTCGTGGGGGAAATTTTTTATTAATTTTTTTCTATCTGTTTTTTTAATTTTTTTTCATATTTCTTAATTTTTAAATATATACAGGAAAGAGAAAACTATTTATTACAAAAAATTAGAACTAATAAATTTTTTTAACATCTTGCGCAAATAATAAAGGAAACTTGATTAATTGAATTACAGTTGAACATTTTATTTTTAACAGGTATATAAAAATAGATAAATCTTCAAATACTAACAACACAACATCGTATATCTTCTAATCATTAACAATTTCATGAGATAAATATTAAGTTCATGCCTTATTAAAACCAAATGAAAGAGAAATATTTTAACGTTCATCAGGTTTGTTTTCCAACAGATCTTTTAAAAAGTCGTTGTTTATGTAACAAGTCATCTTTCATTAATTGCGCGAGATGTGAAAAAATTTATTGTTTTTTAATGCTTTACACTAACTATCACTCTGGAACTGCGTGTATAAATAATAATAGATGTAACAATAAATGTTTTAAAACTCGTGGATATAAAAAAATTATACATGAACATTGTTAATGATTAGAATATATACATTCCAAGTCCATAAGTCTTGAATTTTCGATGACTCTCTCTTTAAGCCAGTCAAATTGCTTTTGGAAGACCTCTATGAGTGTCTTCTTAACTTCTTCGGCTATTTCTGAAATCCTTTGGTTTCTATTATCGGTTGGGGGTTTTGGATAACGTTAGTGGCGAATGCTTCTCTGCGACCCACTCTGTTGTTTGTCGGGTTGTTTTTTACGACTTCAAAGTATCGGAGGTTAGATCTCACATAGTTATTCATTTGTATGATTTTATGTTGCCTCCTTTCTTGTTCTATTTTTTTTAATTTTGTTTAGCAATGCTAGTCTCTTCGGGCAGCCTTTGTACGATGCAGGGTATCCATGATTATTGCACAATACACAGAAGAGGATTTTTCTATTTATCTCTTTGTCTTGTTTGTTGATTTTGCATTGACCTGGCTCGTGATTCTCGTAACATTTGACGCATCGGTACCCCATGTTACAATTGGACACTACATGCCCGAGTCTTTGGCATTTTCTGCATTGGATGTTTTCGGTTTTTCTCAATTTTTCCCATCTTTTGACTTGATGGTTGACATATTTAATACTACGCAATTTTGAGGATATCGCCTTGAGCTGCCGATATCTGCACAATGAACATCGGAAGTTTCTTGTTCATTTTCAATGCATGAGCTGTTGTGAATCTCGATACTTTGGTGAATTCAAGGTCTTTAATATTCATTTCTTTTAGCTCATTAAGAATTTCTTCTGGTTCGAAGCTATTGTTCATTCCTTTAAGGATAAACGTTTGACTCTTTTCAGTTTTTGGGGTGTATGTGAAATACCTTGTATTCGATTGGTCTAAGGCAGCCTTGACTTTATCGTAGTCTTCGTAATTAGATACGTTCACTGTCAATTTGTTTTTCTCCATTGTCTCTAACGTAGAATTCCTCGATTTTAAGCCTTTTCTTCAGAGCTGTCGTTATTGTTTTCGAGTTTTTTCCAACGATGTTTTCGGAGGTAGTTTACATTTTTTCCGTAGTTCGTTCTTGTGCGGTTAGCCGCTTGTTTCGGTGTATCGGTGTTTTGTTTTCTTTCCTTCGGTTGTGTTTTCGCTTCTACTCGCTTGAGGGTAGCGGAGCGAATCTGTTACTACAAGGGGACCTTACACTGGACCCCACAGATCTTAACGTGCTTTGGTATATTAGTAGTATACTTTAGGGTGTAGTGGTAAAGGGTTTTTTCCAAATGCGCCAGTCGTTTTTGAGAAAAAGGTTTTAAAGTTTGACTTTGTTGTATATATATTATATTATTTTAATTTCAACCGTGTATCAAGTGACGCGAGAGCGTCAATAGTAGCGTTCTCGCTTCTCGCGCGGTTAGTCAGTGTCGATTCTTTGTGTGGGGAAATTTTTTTATTAATTTTTTTCTATCTGCTTTTTTAATTTTTTTTCATATTTCTTAATTTTTTAAATATACAGGGAAAAGAAAATTATTTTACAAAAACATTAGATAAAATAATAAATTTTTTAACATCTTGCGCAAATAATAAAGGGAAAATTGATTACTTGAATTACATTAACATTTTATTTTTTAACAGGTATATAAAAATAGTACAATCTTCAATATATAACAAAACAACCAAATCTTATCTCTTCTAATCATTAACATTACGTAAAAATAAAAGACACTCATTCGAACATCAACCTAATTAAAGCTGGGGTTTCGCAAGGAAGTATCCTCGGACCACTTTCTTACACCCTCTATACGGCAGACATACCAATAAACGCAAACTGCAGTCTTAACATTTGCAGCTGACATGGCCATGCTTACCATAAACACGGACCCGCAACACGCAATTCAATCGTTACAACAACAAATCGACTCTCTTGACGAACGGTTACGTAATAGGAAGATCAAGGTAATCTCTAACATATCATGTTTACACTGAAGAAAAACCAAATACCGAAACTTAAACTATATAATACAGAAATTCCGCAAGTAACGACGGTCAAGTATTTGGGACTACATCTAGATTCCAAACTATCATAGAAAAAGCATATAAATGCCAAAATTGAACAAATTCGTCTAAAAAGAAGTCCAATTACTTGGCTAACTGGTTAAAAGTCTAAACTACATAGAAAAAAAATAATAATTTACAAAACAATAATAAACCCAATCTGGACCTATGGAATACCGCTATGGGGTATAGCGGCGAAAAGTCACACTGCTGAGCTCGCATATTTATTCATAATCCTACGCACAATCGTGAATGCTCCATGGTACGTCCGTAACGAAGAATTAAGGAAGGACTTAAATATTCCTACAATACGAAGAAATATTCCCACGAAAAGAAGAAATAGCCAAGACAACCTGCAGATACAAAAGAAGGATTGATACGCACATAAACCCGCTAGCCAACGATAACTACAACCAATATATCCCTAGAAGGCTCAAAAGAATCCACCCAGGAGACCTAGTAAAAACTTTTTTACCTAATCGAAATTTAACCTAATCGAAATAAATGACAAGAAGACGGCTATTTCATGAGAGAAACCGTCCACGTTGTTTTTGCCAAAATTCCTCCAACATGGGTCCTCGGCGATTGCGATTAAGCTAATTATGAGGATGGTGACAAGGTGAATTAGAATTAAAATACACCACGTGGTTGAGCCAATAAGTGCAATGCTTTATTGGCTCGTCAGGGAAAAAGCCTTGTGGCAAAAACCCTGGTGGTATCGATACAATGGACGACGATGGATCACGGATGTGTCCGTGATCAACTTCTCGTCATGATTAACCCTGATGGTCAATCTCGTTGAAAGACTGGAAATTATATTTCTCACCGTTGATTGTCGCCTCTACGTCTACTACTGGGTTACCACCTCTACGTCTATTACCGAGTATATCTCCTCTACGTCTATCACCGGGTATATCTCCTCTACGTCTATCACCGGGTATAGATGAATTCTATACATTTTTAACAGATGAATTCTTTGCCTCTCGAATACTCCTTTCGCTTGTTGTCTCCGGGTGTCTTGTTTCAAAGTGTTCTCTCGTAGGCGTCCAGCGTTGGAATAGACCGAATGTCTTTGGTAATGGGCCCTGCAGGGTGCACTCACTCGACGGTCGAGTGGTGGGGGTCATGGATGCTGGTTACTAGTACTCTCTATCGATTTAGTGGGCGCATAGTAACTATCGATTTTTAGTTACTATGGATTTTTGGTTATGATCGATTCCGATTGTCCACACGTGTTATCTTTTTTCACTTATATAACAATTTTCCAAATGTCTATGAACAAATTGTCAAGATGTATGGAGTTAATAAAAAAAAAAAGTAGTATTTAGGCGGAGTTATTTATTTCTTTACTAAATATAATTATTTAATAAGCGAGAATAGCGAACGATAAGAAAAAGAATTTTTGTTACTTGTATGGATATATAGAAGATTAATATACCAAGAATAATCAAATAAAAATTTTTATTTACTAAATATTATTATTTATTATCTGATTGATTTTCTTATATTAATTATATTAAT
>NW_025112997.1:7535303-7537272 GCF_010416935.1 Polistes fuscatus | reverse complement strand
GATCTAATAGACTGCTAATATAAAATACACTAGTGTAAGATTTACGTATAGAGATATATATATTTATAATGGTAACAGTAAAGTATTTATAATCTAATGATCTAATGCTAACAATAAGTGTAACTCCCTACGTCCGAGAACAACCGCAAGGAACACCCGAATCCGACTCGTCGTCGCCTATCGTAATCCTTCGCCGTTCCCCGTGTCTTTCGTACCTCCCGTTAAACTTATCACTCCGCAATTATTATTCGACTCTCAGAAAAACGCACACGCACGCAGCACGCCCAGTCCTTATATCCAACATCCCTTCCATCGTCTCCCGTTGTTTTTCGTCATCTCCCTGGAAACTTCCCGATCATTTCAAGCCACGCGCAAAGGCTTTTCCGGTATTTCACATTATCGAGAACGTTCGGGAGACTTCGATGTAGCTATACAAAGGCGACAAGCCTAGACGGCGTAACCTAATACCTAAAAGTAATATTCTATCTACCGCTCTTTCTTTATCCTCGACCGGATGCATTCTTTCATTTCTTTCAATCACTCTCGCACTCATACCATTCACACATTTATATCTATACTTCTTAAACAATTAAAACCCCACACTAGGATTTGTAAACTCTGAGCTATGCATTCACCTTTTTATCAGAATCATTTATTTATAAATTTCTTGCTTTGCATAATCACAAGCTTATAGACTTCTGGCACTGAAATCTCTTAGATTATTATGCACTTTGCTGCACATACAGTTTTATTGTAATATACTTGATTTTCAAAGAAACATGCATTGTTGAAAGATGAACCAATAGAATTTTTACATTAAATTTGTCGTAGTACACTTGTTTTAAAAGAAACATGCACCGCTAAAGATGGACCGATAGACCGATACGATAGGATAAACATAAATTTTAAAATTTTTTCTACACACTCACTTTTCTTTTGGGACTCTTTTATTTTCACATATCTTTCCAGAAGAAACATAATATTATATACTGAAAGTACATAAACATTCTAGATAATAATAATTTTTGTGTACAGATTCTTTATTATTTTTTAGACACTCTATGTGTTCAAAATTCTATGCGAAGCAATGAAAGAGCTTTAATATGATTGTTTTTAAACTTTATAAAACTGTTTAGTTTTCGCGTTATTAGAGTTTTTGTGTACGGATTCCTTAATTTTTTTTAGACACTCTATGTGTTCCAAATTCTAAAGTTTTATGTCAGTTTGTAGAGCAATTAAAGCCCTTTAATATGACTATTTTTAAACATTTATATTTGTTTGATTTCGAGTAAATAAATTTTTAGTGTACAGCTTCTTTATTTTTTTTGAGACACCTTATGTATGCAAAATTCTGAAGTTTCATGTCAGTTTTTAGAGCAATTAGAGGGCTTTTAAATGACTATTTTTAAACATTTTATAATTGTTTAGTTTCCGAGAAAATAAAGTTTTTCTGTATAGATTTAGCCTTAGTTTTCAGACACTCTATATATTTAAATGACTTGAGTCTCTTATCAATTTTTTGAGCATTTGAGAGGCTTTAAAATGGCTATTTTGAAAATCAAAAAAACATGTTTGTTTTAGAGTTTTTTGAGTTTTTCTGTTCAGCTTCTCCTTAGTTTTTTTCAGACACCCTAATATTTTTAATGACTATAGTTTTTATCATTTGTAGTGCATTTAGGAGGCTTTAAAATGGCTATTTTAAAAACTCAAAAAACTTGTTAGTTTACGAGTTATTAATAGTTTTCATATTTTTTGCTTTATGTATATTTTTGTGAAACACCGTGTATATTTCCACCGTTTTTTTTTTACGGTTGTGTGTGGGCTTGAAAACCTTTAAAATGAGTGGTCACACGATAGGTTTTTTTAAAAAATAATAGAAGTTCATAGTGTTTTTTTTTTTTTTTTTTGTTTTTTTGTTTTTTTTTAGTCATCAGTTTTTGAAAAGCGGCTGTTATAGAAGAGGTTTTTT